>NC_048225.1:63514409-63522909 GCF_002007445.2 Ailuropoda melanoleuca
CCCCCATTCCCCATCCATCCTTCCACTCACCCAGCCACCCATCCATTCATCATCCATCCACCCACACCCAACCATCCCCTATCCATCCATCCCCCAACCCATCCATCCATTCACCCACCTATCCTCCTCCATCTATCTACCCATCCATCCATCCATCCATCCATCCACCCACCTGTCCATTCTTCCATCCATCCATCCACCCACCTACCCATCCACCCACCTACCCATCCATCCATTGACCCTCATATCCATCCCCCATCCATCCATCCATCCATCCATCCATCCACTCATCCATCTATTTGTTGGATGTTTTCTGTGTATCTATTATATGTCAGATCCTGGGAGGGTTATGGTGATTCAAAGATGAATAAGAAAGAGTCTCTGATAGTAAGTACCTCCCAGTTTATAGAGAGAGATAGGAATTCGGCATGTTAAGAGTTGAATTGTAGGACAGGATGGTGTTCCACTGATTCGAGGTATCTAGAATAGTCAAATACATAGAGATAGAAGATAAAACAGTGGGATCCAGGAGCTGGGGGAGGGGAGAATGGAGAGTTATTGTTTCGTGGGGACAGTTTCAGTTGGGGGAATATGAAAAATTTCTGGAGATGGGTGGTGGTGATGGTTGTATATCATTGTGAATGTACTTAATGTCAAAGAACTGAATACTTAAAAATGGTTGAAATGGTAAATTATATGTTATGTATACTTCCTAGACCCCGCCCCCAAACAAACAAGGTGATAAATACTCTGCAGCTCAAGGACATGTGACCCCTGGAGCCCATGCCTGGTCCATGTGGCCTGGACAGGTCACCCTGCCCCAGACCCCAGAGAATTTGTGCCCTGCTTGTCTGGAAGGGAGTTTGGGGGTTGTGGAAGTTAGAGCAAATGGGAATTATGGGATCTGGAGGCACACCTTATCTAAGCTATAGGAGAGTTTGCTTTACTGGACACTTTCCCTTTCCGGAAGCTATGAGTTTTGTCCACAGTGGGCTCCACATTAAAAAGGTCGCTTGGTGAATAAAAGACTTCTGCAATTATCTGTCACTGCCCAACCAACAACCTCCAACCTTAGTGACTTGAAACAGCAGCTAGTCTGTATCTGTTCATGACTCAGCTCTGGGCTGGGCTCCACTGGGTGTGGTCTCTGCTCCATGTGGTGTTGGCCACACTTATCAAGCGTTTGGGGCTGGAAAAGCCAAGAAATCCTGCCCCACTGCGGCACCTCAGCTGTGCAGAGACCAGGGCCAGTGGGGCCTCTCTGTTTTTGAGGAACATATTTCATGAGTCGGATTGAGTTTTGTTAATTTTTAATCGCCTTCAATCCATGGAGCTTTGCAAACGTAGTTTGGCAAAGTCACAGTATTTAATCAACAGAAAATTCACTGTGCTTCTTACTTGCGTCATCCCTTTAAGTAATTTACTAAGGTGTTTGAATAGCTTTCTTAGGATTTATAATTTGCTTTGTTTCAAGTGATATATATTTCTCTGTAGTTTCTTTGACTTACTCTTAGCTTAATTACTTTCATTAAGTGTTGAATTACATTGATTTAACAGAAACACTTATTTCTTGTAAAGTGGCAGAGAGCAGAAGTATCACTATTAGAATATTGTTTACTAAGGCTTATTCTCTAAATTCTTTCATTTTTAGAAAAAATTTTTTTTTAAAGATTTTATTTATTTGACAGAGAGAGAGATAGCCAGCAAGAGAGGGAACACAAGCAGGGGGAGTGGGAGAGGAAGAAGCAGGCTCCTAGCAGAGGAGCCTGATGTGGGGCTCGATCCAAGAACTCTGGGATCATGCCCTGAGCCGAAGGCAGACGCTTAACAACTGCACCACCCAGGCGCCCCTCTAAATTCTTTTTTTGTTTTCAAAATGTTCACTTTTGTTTTACAGGTTATGGTAAAGTGAATATAAAATCTCCTCTCTCTCTCTCTCTCTCTCAAATAAATAAATAAAATCTTTAAAAAAAAGTAAAATCTCTAAATTCTTTTTGCATTGCTGTCCATCAAGGTTCAAATATTCTTTCAATTCTTAATCGTAATCCCCAGATTATCATGTCATTGAATTCTGTGTATTTTATGTATGGTAGTTGTGTGGCCACAACTGTGTCCCTCCCAAATGCATATGTTGAAGCTTGAACTCCCAGTGTGGGTATATTTGGGGGTGGGGACTATACGGAGGTGATAACGGTTAAGTAGGGTCACAACAGGGGCCTTAATCCAATAGCACTGGTGTCCTTGTAAGAAGGGGAAGAGACCCCAGATCCCTTCTCCTCTCTGGGTGCGTGCACAGAAGAAAGGCATGTGGGGGCACAGTGGGCAGAGGGCCCTTGGCAAGCCCAGGGGAGGGGCTCTCACCAGAAACTATATTCCCGGCACCTTGACCTTGGACACCCAGCATCCAGAACTGTGAGAAGATAAATTTCTCTTGTTTGAGCCTCCCAGTCTGTGACATTTTGTTACGGCAGCTGGAGCAGACTAATACAGTAATAAATATAAAGCTTATCGAGAAAAAATTAAAAGTGATTTATTGAATTTACATGCTTGATTGCATCACCTGGGGATAATTGAATACAGTGACTTAGTAAATTTTTAAAATTTAACTTTAAAACTTAGATATGTTTCTAAAATGCTGTCTGAAATGCCAGACTTTCTCCCTAACATAGAGGCACTAGCCCTGACTGAACAAAAGATTTCCACAGAAATATTTCTCATTTTTCTCAAGCACTGACAATAAAGTTCGGTCATTATTTCAGAAATGATTCCTTACAACTTCACAAGACCACCAAGATTCAATTTAAATTTCTCATTTAAAAATAAATTATAACTACGCTTTTATGCAGAACATTGGAGTTTCATAGAAAATGAATATTTTACTGTCTTGATTTATAACTTTTCAAATAAGTTGTTTTCTCATTTTAGTAGATCTGTATTCCAACTAGTGGGACCATAAATATAGAATGCAGTGCATGTTTATATAGATATCATTCTTTTTTAAGTGGCTGTTGAATATTTCATGTTTGGAAATGCTCTATCATATTTAAGCAGATGCTGGCTAGTGTTCATATTTTCCGGGTATTTTCTTAATATTTTTAATCATTTTATCAACATGTTGAACATTTAAATTTAGACAGTTTTGTTCTTTCAAGCACATTGTTGTGTGAAACTGATCTTTGGATGGTTTTTCTTATTGATAATTACAATTATTTTATGAACCCGTGAGCTTTGGCAGAATGTGATCTGCAGTCAAACGGTGAGCACCGTCTGCTTCCATACTTGTCTCCCTGGCATCGATGAGACGCTCATATTTTTGTTAAAACGCTCAAGTTATCATGAAGTATGGAGTACTGTGTTATTTTGTAGTAATTCTCGCGAGTGTGAAAGGTGTTCAGGTCGTCTGGCCTCGCGCGCAGCAACAGAAGGGGTTCCAGGCTGTGATTCACTATTAATATCACTGCTTGTTCTCTGCAGACGCGAAGATTGAGGTGGACCAAATATTTAAGTGAACAGTAATAAATGGACCCACACTTAGTTTTCTTTCATGAGTTCGTTTTTAATATTTTATATGTAAATTCTTAAGTTTGTGAATACTGAAACACTGCATTTATCACTCGCACAAACGTAACAACTGGTCCGAGCCGGTGGCAGGTGATTCCGGGACAGTGAGAGACCCGGATGTAGGGAGCCTGGTGCGCTCCGTGATGCACGAGCTTGCAGAGACGCGTTCATCAATGGCCCTTGTTACAGCCTATAACAAGTAGCCTGAATGAACTAGTTTCATTTAGAACTTCATTATTTATTGATTTTACTGTTCGCTGCCACAGCCGTTATGCTATTTATCAATCAGAACAGAAAACTTTCAATATGACCATCATCGCTGCAGTTATACTAATGAATATTGGCTGAATAAACTGCCAGGTGGAAAGCTGAAGATCTCAGAAGTCAAAGATCCTTTCTGGTTGTGGGGAGATTCTGGGAGATGTCCCTCTGGGGCGAGATGACAGGGGAGGATGGCTCTGCCAACAGCCAGGTGGAGGTGGGGAGCAATGTCCTGCAGACGGGAGAGAGGCTGAAGTTGGGGTTCTGGAGGAGAGGGGATCTCTATAGGCTGTTTGATGCCCAGCACTCATGAAGGAGGCAAGACCTCACAGACAGGGCTGTGTGGTGCCTGGGGTGGGTGCAGCTGGGCATAGGGGCTCCGGGCACTCCAGCTAGGAGGGAGCAGAGGACCCAGGACCAGGCCAGCTGGGATGGCAGCAGGAAGCAGCATGGGCAGATGACCAGTGACAGAGAGAGGAGCTGCCCAGTGTTTGGTGGATGAAAGCCCCCCGGATCTCATGGGGAGCCCCAGCAAACACTGATACTGAATTCCTTGCTTGTCAAGCAGGAAGGGGACTCAAAGTTGGATTTCAGTTATTTTAAAGAAAGTGAAGAGGGGATTGATCCAGTACTCTCAAGTGTGTAATTCATAGCTAGCTCCTCCACGCAGGTTAAGTGGACGTAGTCCAGAGTCAGACAAGCCAACTGAGAGATATGGAGGCATGCATAGCAATAGACGTGGCCTTCCCGAATACAGTCACTGTGCTCAGCATGGAGCTGTCAATGGCAGACATTGAGCTTAGAAAGAATTATTGTTGGATAGACTGCATGCAGGGAAGTGGTTAAAAAGTCCTGAGGGTGAGGGGTGGAAGGAAAATCTTTACATTCTGGTTGGAACAAACCAGCTGTAAAATGCAATTTGGGACAACCAGGAAGCACATGTTGCAAAATGTTGACGGTTGTGGAATGTGGGTGATATGGAGATGAATGTTCACTATACCTCTTTTTCTACTTCTCTATACATTGGAAATTTTTTTTAAAGATTTTATTTATTTAGAGTGCATGTGAGTGGGGGAGGGGCAGAAGGAGAGGGAGAGAGAGAATCTCAAGCTGACTCTCTGCTGAGTGTGGAGCCCAACACGGGGCTTGATCCCAGGACCCTGAGATCATGACCTGAGCCAAAATTAAGAGTCGGACTGACTGAGCCACCCAGGTGCCCCTACATTTGAAAGTTTTATGAGAGAAAACACCACTAATGGGTATGGAAGAAATGTGGATATCCAAAAGACCACTCAAAACCCTTTTTTCTTTGCATTGCTATTTGATAAAGGCCAGAATGAGAAAAGACTCATTTTCTCAGACTCACTTGCAACTAGGGTTGGCAGCTGAGTGTCAGAGTTCTGGCCAATCAAATGTAGGAGATCCTGAGGGAGGGTTTCCTTTACTCTCCCAAAAAACATGCCTTCATGGGCTGAAACCTTTTGGCTCTTTTCTTTTGTCCTGTCCACAACATGGATGGAGATGCAGCAGCCTTCTTGTGACCATGAGAAACAATTCCATGTGCTAAGGATAGAAAGTCAGGAAGGTAAAAGGAATTGGGAACAGTAATGGTGTCAAGGAGCTGCTACACTGGCCCTGCACTGATTATCTGATTTCCTCTCATATCGGGAAAACACCCGCCCCCCCAACATTAAACCTTGATATCAGTGAAGAATGTGTTTACCTGTAAGCAGCAGAGTTCCTTACTTTTGTGGCTTAAGAAAGTCAGAAGTTTCATTGTCTCACATTGTAAGAAGTCAGTGAATAGGAAGTTTGGGGCTGGTTTTGTGGCTCTATCATGTTGTCAGTGGTACTTCCTCTATCTTTTTAACTTCCATTCTTAATGTGTTGATTATTTCCTCATTGTCACAAGATGGCTGCTGTACCTCCCTGTATCCTGTCTGCATTCCAGGCAAAAAGAAGTATAGATCTCCTGAACTCAGTGTCAAATGGCCGCTTGTGGCTGCATGGTGGCTACAAAAAAAAAATAAATAAATAAAGCAATTGCCTTTTCAATGTCTACAGTTGGTGAAATAATGTAGGTTGGTCTCTCAACATCCACTCCTCATTACTTTCTCTCTTGCCTTCCTCTGCTGTGTCACGGGCAATTCTTCTCCTCCTCCCTCTTCCAACACTCCCTTGTGAAGGAGTTATTTATAACCTCACCAACGAGGCTGGGAATCTTTTGAGTCCCTGACAGTGCCCACCACCAATAACATTTGTTGAATAAATAAGCTGTAATGGCCTGCAGTTCTTATTTTCTGAGATTGTACTACCCCAGATAATTCTGCAATTGATGACACAAGATAAAGCAGGGCTGGGGAAAGGTTAAGAAAATTAGAGGCTAAAGTATGTATGGAGCCTTGAAAGTCAGAGTGGTAGGATAATAGATTCAATTTTTGTTTGGCATTTTATTTTAATGGGGATACTCCTGATTCTGGTAGTGCTGGGCTAGATCATTCAGACCAATCCTCCCACTAGATACAATTTAAAAAGCTGAATAAAATCTAAAAACATCTTAAAAGCATCAAAGACTTACCTGGAGAGTAAGGAATTAATGGGGCCAAGTTCTGAGAGTGCACAGGATCCCGGCAAGTCAGTTTAGCACTGGGGGCCAGTTTTGCCCTTCGGGGCATTCGCTAATCTGGAGGAAGGGTAAGAGCCTGAGTTGGGATTTTAGTGCTTTGTAGGGCTTGGGGCAAAAGCCAAGGTCCAAGGACCACCAAGGCTTGGGACTTGATAACCACGTGCTTTGGCTGGGGGATCTAAAAGGACCACTCCTTGTGAATAAGGGTGAATGGAAAAAACCAGCCCTGAAACAGACCACGGTCTTCTGGTTACCCTAGAAAATCACAAACCCTGAATTCGGAGCAAGACAATTCTAAAATGCTCCTGTCCCCCAGACACCTGGAGTGTAGAAAGGTGTAGAAAATCCTCCTTGGAGAAAGATGACATCATCTTAGTCCTCGAATGTCTGCAAAGAACTTAAAAAAAAAAAAAACAACACCTGTTTGACCCACAATAAAAACTTAGTGGGTATAAGAGGAGTGAGGACTCCGTGAGCACCAACTGCAGAAACAAAAGGCAATAGATCATACGTGAAGGAACTCAAAAGATTTGAATGATCATATCTTCTTGTGATATTTTCTTATTGTTTTGATGCCACAAAACTTGTATGGTATAATTACAACCTTAATGGCTGATATAAAGAAGTGGTTGATACACAATGAAAAGCAAACAGAGCTAGAAGGCAGTGGAGCCCTATGGTGTTGGTGGTGTCTGAGAGCGGCCAAACTCTGGTGTGTGTTTCTTTCTTTTTCATTTCCATATTTTCCAAATTTTCTTTAATGAGAATTTATACTGGAAGACATACAAGTAAAAGAGAAAGTGATAAAGAGTGTAACCCAGAGCAGGGCTAGATTCACGGGTGCAAAACCTCCAGGTGCCCAAGGTCCTGGGTCAGAAGGGCCTCATACTTGGATGAATGCTCTGCTGCTTCTACCTTGAAATTCTTAATAATTTGGAACAGGGAGCCTTACGTTTTCATTTTGTACTTGGCCTCCCCAGGTCTGCATAGCCAGCCCTCACCCAGAGGCAGCTAACTGCTGATCCGTGGACCCTCTGTCAACAGCTACTGGGCTTGTTCTGGTTTTGTACTTCCCACTGAAAGGCATCTAGTTTCCGAGTTGGAGGTGTGCCCAAACAGCTGCGAGAGTGTCGAGGTATGGAGGGAAGCCCCCTGGGCCAGGAGTGTGCAGATCTCATGCTAGTTCTGTCCTGGCAAGTCTAGGACTAGTTCTCTGTAAGTCGTTCCCTCCCACTCCAACACAGTGCACATGGCAGTTAGCACATCAGGGTCACAATCGATCACCAACTATTTATTTAGCGTGCACTCTGCAAGATAGCTGGTGCTCTGAGATCCACTCCCATGATGTGCTTCCAGGCTCCCAAGAACTGTCTGAAATGACTGGAACCTCTTTCCCTGCTCTATCAGAAATCCCTTCCAAATGAAGCATGGTGCGTTGCCAAAATGCTGGGCCACTGGGGCAAAGTGTGCAGAATATAAGCCTACCGTTTACTGTACGTGTAGTCAGGGCCAGGGCCGGCGCTAGGTTCTTTACTTATGTTCCCATTTAACCCCTTGACACGGATTGGTAGTACGCTTACCCAACTTTTTTAGATAAGGAAACCGAGGTTTAAAGAGGTTAAGAAACTTTCGCGAAGGGGTCCAACTCCAAAAGCACATGCTCTTGACAGGTCCGCTGGACCGGCGCCAATAACAGAGTTCAGCCCAGACAGTGTCTGGGCACCCCCACTCCAAGGTCAGATGGCGAGGAAGGGTGGGAGCTCCGAGGGAAAGCTGCCCCTGGGGGACTTTGCAGGGGCTGGGGCAGCGCGGCAAACGCGGCCCCACGTGAAGGACACTACAGGAGTAGCGCTGGGGCCCACGGCTCGTCCCGCGTCCCCCGCGACACAAGGCCGGCCCACTCGGGCGACGCTGCGAGCACCGGCGGGCAGCGGCCGCGGCGGGGCGCGAGTATGCATCGTCCCCTCCCGCAGCTCCCACCTCCTCAGACGCACGTGTTCCGAGTCCCCGCCCGCGCCGCCCGCCGCAGGTGTCCTGGGAGAGGCGGGCGCG
>NC_048225.1:63523009-63555808 GCF_002007445.2 Ailuropoda melanoleuca
CGGCTCCCGGCCTGAAACCGGCCGCTGCGGCCGCCGGGGCGCCGGCAGGCCCGCGGGGCCGGATCCGTGCGCGCCGGGTCCAGCCTGGTTTCGGGGGAGGTCGGGTCGCCGCGCGGGGCACCCGCTCCTCCGACCCCCGCAAGACCTGTGCTCCGGGGAGGGAGCGCCAGCGGCTCTGGGATCTGGGAGGAGCTCGCCGGGCGGCGCGGGAGGGTCCCGGGTGGCGCGCCCGCCTCCCCTCCGGCTCGGGCTCGGGCCCGGGAAGCGGCGGCTCTTCCCCGGGATTCCGGGCGCTGGAGCTCGTCGCGCGGCTCTCGCCGGGTTTGCCTCGGGGGCTCTCTGGCTGCGCTCGTCTGCACGAGTTCTCTACTGACTGGTTTCCTCGGTTTGGGGACTATTCCCGCCAGCGACGCTGGAGCACCTCGCTGTGTGTCCGCGGGCGGGCGGGCTGGCGTTCCGGCCGCCGAAGGAGCTTCGGCATCCCAGATCTGCTCGCCGCCCCTGACTCTCGAGGCTCCCCTGCGGGCCTGCCTCCTACCAGCCTCCGGCCTCGACGCGAGAGTGTGGCCCTAGTCCCGTCTGCCCCTTTAGGAGGGAGTGCGGTCCTCGAGGGGCGCTGGCCTCTGAGGACCTTCTTGGTGTGCTGCGGGACTTGGGTGCGCGTGGCCCCGCCACTGGCCATGGCCTTCACTTTCGCTGCTTTCTGCTACATGCTGTCCCTGGTGCTGTGCGCTGCGCTCATCTTCTTCGCTATCTGGCACGTGAGTAACCGGCAGCGGCTTCTAACTCTTTTCTTTCGCCCCGGCCACCCCATCCCCGGTTTCTCTGAAGTGCACCTGACGTTGCGCGAGCGGCGGACAGGGTGGCCAGTCGCCTCACACCTGCGGGCTGGGCCCTTGGCGGGCCCCGTCCCGCGTCAGGGGACAGTTAGCGGCATCCCGAGCCCGCGGCGCGCGCGCCCTTGGTGCCCGGCTGCTGGTGAGGGGCGAAGGGAGCGCTGGTTCCCGGGCGAGGGCCCCGTGTTGGGCCCGGGGCGCGCGGCGGCATCCCCGCCTACCCTGCTCCTCCCTGCCGCGGGGAGCGAAGGAGCGGCGCCGCTGTCGTCCCGGCAATTAGTCAAGTAACTATAACAACTAAACATTGAAAATGTCAGCGTCTGCGGTGGGCTGTGTTTAGTTAGACATGTTCGGAGGCAAAGCGGAAACACGACGGGAGCGCCGTTGGAGAGGGCGCGCGGCGATCCAGGCCCGGAGGGGAGGGGACCAGAGGCTGGGGTCGCCGGTTCCGCGGGGAGAGGCCCAAGGCTGGCGACGAGTTTCCCTCTCCTCCGCCCCCCGGGGGCCCAGCCACCCAGCCCCTGCAAGGCCCCCGCAGGTGGCAGACTCCCCGCCCCAGGCGTCCCGCGGTCCTCTGGGGGCAGTCTAGGTGGGCCCTGGTTGCAGGTGCAGTGGGGGTCTAGGACGTGCGACACTTCTGCACAGGGGGAGGGGGAGGCCGCAGCACAGAGACGGTGCCACACTTGGCAAGCCGATCGCTCTCAGGGCCCCCTTCTTCCAAGTGTCGGGAGCTGGTGGGAAGAACGGCAGAGGTGGGGAGTTCCAGACGGAGCCCGCTGCGGGGGCAGCCTCACCGCCCAGCGAGTCCGGGGGCGGGAAAGGTCCCTGGGATGGATTCCTGGAGGCTCCTCTCCGTCTCAGGCGAACCTGACAGAGCGCATCTGCAGGGGCAGATGCCCGACCAGAAGAGTTGCAGGGTGGGTGGGATGCTGGTGTTTTCTAGGATCGGTTTCTGGAGTGAGAGGGTTTATCTTAAGATAGAACTAAGCTAGAGCAGGTCCTGCTGCAGGGCTGTCTGGGAGCGAGGAGACGGAACCCAGCAGCAGGCTAGATGCTTCCTTCCACATCCCCAAAGTGAGAGTTGACTTGGGTGGTCCCCAGGCTTCCCCTTGAGCCTAGATGGTGCAAGTCTGTGAATCAGTCGGTTTAGGAAGGGGGGGTGGTTGGAGAGGGAATTCAGACACAGGAATTTCAGGGCTGATAAAAAATCAGGCAGTAAGAAGTGATGGGATTTTGTGGCCTCTCCTCCTCTGCCCCAGGATTCTGGGTCTAATTCTCTCTGCAGAAAGGAGCTTAGGAGTTGTGGAGTTGTTGACATTGTTAAGGGAGAAGGAAACTTAACCTAATTTAGAATAAATAGGGGTGCAGAACAGATCACGCCCAAACACTGCAGCACATATCTACCTGCTCACGTGTTTCAAAGGAGCTTTCTGTGTTCCCCAGATTTGGGGAGTTATTTGCATTCCAGAAGGCTAACGAAGACTCCCCCTTTTCGGAAATACTTCACTTGCTGTTTCTTTATGTTCTTGTCTTGGCCAGAGGGTGGCAGGTAGCCCAGAGCTCCAACAAACTGTCAGCACAGGGGTTCTCTGCATAAGCCCCTGGAGCAAGCAGGTAACCAGCTCGAAGAATTTCCTCTCACTCAGGGGAAGATAATAAATAATTCAAGAGCAGGTTAATTAAATGGATGGTGTGTGCAGCTGGTTGACTAATAGCCGTGTGAAGCAAAGCTGGCCGATGCGGTGATCCCCTGTTGGCCTCTGCTAGGCTTCCCAGCATGCACCCCCTTGTCTGTGGAGTAGTGGAATGCCGACAGGTCCTGACCAGCTTCCCAGTGGGAGTGGCAAGATTCCAGTTGCTGATAATAAGAAGAACCTGTGCTCTTTGAATTCAGATTACAACAATTGTTGCCAAGTCTCCAGCCTCTGTTCTTTCCTGCATATTTTCCTTCCCCCTGTCTTGGAATCAAACAGCCCAGAGCCTCCCCACGTTGATTTGGCTCCTGAGCATTGAAAGGGGAAATCAATGCACATGTTGTGTGTGTGGGTGTTGCCTATACAGTGGCAATTACTTCCACGAAAATTTAGGAGAGCTGGTGCTACGTTAGGCTGTGTGTTTGCCTTCTTTCTGGCTTATCTTCCTTATACATTTCTTGATCTGATAAGCCCTATCGATTGCTTAGTGTCTGTTAACATCCCCGGGAATGCACTGGACACTTAGCAATATACCGCAGTTAAAAAGCCTGCCCCATCGCCGTGTCTTGGCTGTAAGACAGGAAGAAGGCACCTTTTTCTTACTTAATGGTACACGCCTTCTTAGAGGTGATAATAGTAGCTACCACTTAATGACCGTGTCCAGCTGGCCAGTTCTAGGCACTCAGCAAGGAGCTGTCAGATGTCCCTTGAGTTGTTTTTTTGCCCCCTGAAGGCCCAGGGGAAAGGGTGGATGTGGCCATATGCACATTGCTTTCAAGTCTTATGTTTTACTTTGAAAATTTATTTACATCTGTTTTCAAATGAAAATAATTTGAATTCCCAATTATTTTTCTACCAGCCACTATTTGCCACATTTGGAACATGCAGAATAAAAGTGAGCGTCTGTGTTTTGTTTGTTTTGTGTGTATGTAGCTTTGTGTGCCTGCAGGCACATGGCCTCTTACTGCCCCTGGAAGTCCTGCACTCCTCACAGCTGACATTTTATAGACCCGGGGAACTGTGGATCAGAGAGGTTATGAAACTTACCCGAGGTTGCACAGCTGGTGTGTGCTGGAGCTGGGATTTGACCTGAGTCTGAGCCTGGTGTGCCCATGTTGTCTTTCTAACTCAAGTCACTATCTTTGGCTTGTTTAACTTTGATAATAGTAGATAATGTTTTTATGCAGTGGATTACCTTTCTCTGTAGAAATGAAATATTTGGGGCTGGAATTTCTGATTGGAGTTGTAACAACAGAGACACCTAACACATTATATATCCTTTTAAAAAAGAGGAGATTCTATTTCAGTCTTTGAAAAATTAGTTTTTCTGCTTATAAAATGATACAGGTTCCTTGCTGAAAAATTTGAAAATACAGGGACATATATGGAACAAAATCACCGTTAATCATATTCTCCAGAAAAGATTTGGGGGTTTCTTCTTCCAAACATCGCGTATCTGTGTATTTAAAAAAATTACATATGGGTGTGTAGAAGGAAGAAAGGTGTTCTGACGGGTTTAAGATGTGAAGTGATTTCTATTTCCAGCCGATATAAAATGAACAGCGTTCCCTGGCAAGGGCATGCTCAGCTCTGGCTTGGTTGGGCCTTTTGCAGATGGTCGTATTTATATAAATACAAATGAAACCATTCTTGGAAAAGATCAAAGACTCATTTCAGGTTTTTAGCTTTCAGAGTTGTTTTTTTTTTTTAAATACCTAGAGTCACTTGTAAGGCTTCCGAATTTTGACAACATACAAATAAAATGAATTCCTGATAATATTTCTTTGGATGCATGGCAGCGTTTGCTGTGGGAGGGTTTGGAGGGGTCCCAACAGACGATAACAGCACATATTTACTGAGAGGCAGTTTTGCTGGGCAGAACGGCGTCCTGGTGGAGCCTCGCGGTCAGTCCCAGCCTGGCACAGATCCAGCCCCAGGGACCCGGTGGACCTCTCCGTTTCTCCATCTGGAAACAAGAAGTTGTTGATGTGACATGGTGGGCTGCCTGGGGTTAAACTGCCTGGCTTTGGAAGACCCTGCTTTGGTCTGCCAGCGGACGGTGCTTACTTGGACCACACCCTTCCTTCCGTCTGGGATGTCCCATCCCCTCTGGCGTTCCCATGCCTGATGTGGGGTCTGCACCTGCAGCCTCCCCACCCCGTCCTCCTTCTGCACCTCCACAGCAGGTGTGGAAGGAAGCTCCACGAGAGCACAGCCACCTTTTCTGGGTCACCCTCATTCGTCAGAGCCGACGATGGTGCTGGGCCTGTGCAAGGGGCTCAGCAAATACTTGGGGGATGATTTCTTGCTCCCTTCTGGCTGACGTGCTGACTCATTTCTGAATTGGCTTCTGGCTACTTCTCCGGGACAGTTCCCTGGGCGGCTTGGGTACGTGTGTTTTCTGCGGCACCCCGGCATTTTGGAACTTGGAACCTGTTGCTTTTACCGAAGACTGACCACGAGTAGGGGTGCTGGGCTGGTGTTGATGAGGGCGGAGCTGGTCCTGCAGGGGCACAGCTGGGGATGAGTGCTGGCTGTGCGCAGGGAGCGCGCCTTTGGTAAGGGGTGCCGTCTGTGTCACCTGTCTTTTGCTGGTGCCGAGGGGTTGGTGGGCAATCTTCCATGACTACCTCTGCAGGGGACGGCCTCCAGACTCCGGTATTTCCCCCTACAGTCAGGCGGGAGAGAGGAAGGAGGGTGCAGAATTCAGGGAGGCACGGGCCCCCAACCCCACTGCTTGGTGAAGTTCGGGGCCCAGTTGGGGTGGGATGTTGGGGGGCCCCTGTGACGTTTGACTTTGACGTTAGCGTCGCCGAACAGATAGTAAAGGCAGAGACCGTTATGAAGCCTTTGCCAGGTAATGCCCTGAAGCCAACGGGCAGAGTCCCCTCCTGCAGTGCGAGGCCTGGTAACCTCGCTTCACGCCTGTCCACCACCCGTACCCCCTGCCTGCTGCTCTGCACGGGGTCTCCCCTGTACTCGATTTCTGCTGCTGCTCCCCCTCCCAGTACGTCTGCAAACCAGTTCCCCTGGTGCCCCGCTCTCCTAGCAATGTGCTGGGCGGCTAGCACCCTTGCCACATGTCCCTGGGCTGTCGTATTCTTCTGTCGGCCACTCCCCCAGGGGTCCTGCCAGGCCCTGGCATCTGTCACAATCACGGGCCCCCTCTGCATCTCCCATCTTTCTGGGGAGGGAGCAGGGCTCTCACACACTCTGTTGCCTGGGCATGGCCCCATGTGACCAGGACCATTTCCTGTGTTCCACCCCTTGCCCCCTGACCTCACCGACCTCCAGTCAGCTCTCAGTACTGCTCTTGGTCCCTCGTGCCCGCGGTCGTTCAGGGACCCACTCGGCCCCTGTCTGCCATCTGCCTGTGCCCAGGGCGGCTGGAGCGGGTGATGCATGGCTCAGCCTTTGACCCTCCAGTGTGATCCTGGCTGGTTCTTTAAGCCCCTACGATGCTGTTCCAGATCCTTGGCATTTTCCCAGGGCCCCCGAAGCCCCCTACTCTGGCAGGGACAGCTGGGCACCTGGCCCATCCCTGAGCTGCTGCACAGCTCTCTTTCCTTCTCTGACTCAGAATTGTCTCTCCTGTCGGAGGCCAGCTCCTCCCCTGTGGGCTCCCCAGGGACATTGCCCATCACTGGCCCCCAGCTCCTGTGTCCTCAGCCACTGCCCTCCACTGGTCTGTCCACAGTGTTCCTGAGCTCATGGGCTGGTTGCTTTGTCCTGGGCCCTCCCAATGCTGCTGGCCTCTTCCTTCGCAGACCAGCTTTGCCTCCCCATTCCCTCTTTTTATTCTTGTAGCAAATGTTCAGAAAAGCACCCAGACTAAACAGCCTTCTGCTCCCGTCATCTAGAATCAGCAAATGTTCGCGTTTTGCCACTTTGGCTTCTTAACCACCTTATTTAAGGCAATGTGTTTCCTCGTTGGCTCCGCCTCGTGCCCTGCCTCTTCTTGGCCCCACTCTCTGCAAGGGCTCCGGTGGCCTGTCTCCCAGGGCCATTCAGGGCTCCTCCGTGGAGGAGGCCTGTCTGTGGCCTCAAGGTGCTGGCCCATGTCTTCCTTGTAGCTCTTCCTTCCCTGCCCCCCATCCCAAAGTGCTTGTACCCCTTAACCCGTAGACTGTATGGGGCCGCCTGCTCCACACCCTGGGTTGCGCCTCCTCACCACCATGGTGACCTGCCCTGCAGTGCTCCAGTCTTCCCCCATTAGCGCTCCCTTGTATCCACCCGCCTCTGCCTCCCCCTGCCTACCTGGCCCAGGCCCTCTCCTGCCCTTTCTCAGGGTGCGTGCCCCGTCTGGACCGGCACCCTTGGTTAAATCTCACCTGAATGACTCCCCCGCCCCAGCCTCCAGGAGTGATCTTTCTAGCTCTAGAAGGATCTCTCCGTGTCCTCCTCATACCAAACACTTTTTCTGGCTGCTGGGCCCTGCAGGGCCGGGCCCAGGTAACAGTTCAACTGCATCCCTTGTCTTCCGTGTTCCCGACATTCTCGGCTTCTTGTAGCTACCTGCACGGGCTGTTCCGTAGCTCAGCAGAGCTCAGCTGCTCTGCTCTGCCCCAGCCTCTGTCCTCGGCGAGGCCTGACTGTCTTGGTCCGTGACCCCACCTTGCTGGTGCCCTGGTCTGAGCCCCTATGTTGCACTCATCCCCGGGGATTGCTTTTGTCTCTGTGCCTGGACTGTTAACCCTTCCTGGGCAGGAACCGCCACCCTCATTTGTGGCCTGAGCCCCCCTGCACAGAAGTGTCCCCATGGTCAGAGCCCAGTGAGGGCAGAAGACACAGATCCAGGATCTGGGTGATTGATTGCACCAGCTAAGGCCCGTATACTCTTGCTCAGTGAATGGTTTCCTGGACTCACCTGGTTATAGCAGTCATCTGGATGCTTGTTAAAAATGCACATTCCTGGGCTCTACCGGAGGCCCATGGAGCACTGTCCAGGTGGTAGGAGCACATCCAAGCTCAGCCCGGCATCCCTGGGGTGGGGGAGACGCCGACGGGGCACCTGAGTCTGGGTGCAGGTGAGGAGGGATGCCCTGGACTGTGGTTCTGAACAGCAGAGGTGAGGGGGAGCTGCTGTCATTGGAATGGGCTGCCAGACAGTGACAGGATGATGTCGGGTGGGCTGATTGATGCTTTGAGACAGAAGCCCCACAGTTTCTGGGGGCACCCATTTTTGATCAGAGATGATTGTGAGATGCACCAGGCTCCCCTCCCGTGATGACTGGGTGCAGACAGTCCCCCTGTGGCTTAGATAAGGGAGATCTGAAGTTCCAGCCTGATGTCTTTGCCGTTTGGATTCTTTGTGAGTTGCTTGTCTTCTCGTGGGGGCAGGTTCTCAAAAAGGGACAGGGGGCTGTGTTTGTTTAGAGAAGAGGCTGAGTCTGTCCTGATCCAGCACTGAGGTCGTGCATAAGAGGTGTGTGCCCAGATCTGCGGAGCTGGAGGTGGTTCTTGTCTGGGATCGTTTGCAGCCAGGACCTCTGCGTCCTAACATGGGGCACTGAGATTTGCCACAACGTCTTTTAATGGCTCTTGGAATCTGATTAATTTCCATAAAGGTTACTGAAAGCTCCAAGTGCACAATTAAATCCTGAATTGGTCTCTGAATACCAATCTGGAACCTAACAATGAGGCTGGCAAATATTTTTAATTTGACATAGAAGCGGCAAGCATGGGACAGTCTTGCCCGAACAAAAAGCACCAAAAAACATACAGAAATCAAGATTAATCTGGAAGACTCTAACAAAGCTGCCGACGTTTCTGGGGCCCGGGGTCCTGGGCATTAGGACGTCCCAGTCTGGGTGGGGGGGCAACGGCATAGGGTGGAAGACTAGGGTCAGCTTGCAGGTGGCGCCGCATGGGTGGGCTGCTGGCGGGTGTAGCAGGGCGTCGCGTGCCCACCTCCACGCTCAGCGTCCATCTCATGTCCCACCCCATGGGGAGGGTAGGTCTCATGGTGCCCAGATTTGTGTGTTTCCCCTCCTCCCTCATGGATCTGTGTTCTATGTGTTCTTGCATGGTGTGGCTCCCGTCTCACCACGGTCAAGCCGCTCACTCTGGCTCAGCACCGACGCTGGGAAAGCTCATGAGGCTCATTGGCGCCTGCGCCCACGTGACCCGGGGTCGGTGCACAGCTCCGGTGGCCCGGCTTCGCTCTCAGTGAGGTCAGCACGGACGGAGGGCAGGCTCTGCCGTCCCCGTTTCACATCCGCGGAACGTAGGAGGATGCGATGAACAGGTGCGGAGCACAGCTGTGGTTGGTGGCTCTGACAGTCACCTCTTTGTCGCCTTGTTTGGGTGGTGGATCTTGAAGCCCCTGGAAGAAGAGGGAGCCTATGGCTTTGGGGACGGTGGTGGCTGGCCCCTGGGAAGTGCGTGGGTGCAGCGTGTGCTGGCCTTGCTCCACCTGCTCCGAGCCAGGCGGACACAGAACGGTCCAAGCACCCCCTGCAGCCAGAGGGCACACACTATGGTCGGGGGGACAGCTCATCATCGTGGGCCCTGGCACCGCCCTCGGACGGGGCTCTGAGAATGGGGTCTCCTGTCACTGCCTGACCCCCAGGCTGTGCTCGCAAGTGAGCTGTGAAGTTGTCTCCCTGCAGGATCTGTGGGTCTCAGTGACTACGGGCACGGAGAGGGCGGGCTGCCTGTTCTGTCTCCGTCTTCCCGTTCTGCCTCCGTCTTCCCAGAACTGGCATGGGCACCAGTCGGGGGTGCAGAGCCAGGCGGGGTAGACCGGTCTCTGTCCCTCATGGAACTGTCTGGCCCAAACTTAGCCTGCCTTGTCGAGACCCCTAGGTGTCTGTGATTCTGGCCTATGGCTGGCCTTTCTCCGTGTCGGCCTGGCTATCTGACCGGGAGATGGGCCTCACCTGGCCCAGAGGTTTCTCCTTCGGGTGCTGCCTGGCTCCCTTCATGTTTTAACTTTAATTTTTTTTATTGTGGTAAAATATAGGTCACATAGGATTAACTCTCCAACCACGTTTAAGCCTGCGCTTCAGCAGCATTGAGTGTGTTCATGTTGTGCTGCCACCCCCCACCATCCACTTCTAGAACTTTCTCGTCCTCCCACATTGAAACCCTGTCCTCACGAAACAATGACCCCCCCCTCCCGCCACATCCTCCTCCAGCCCTGGCACCCCCGTGACACCACATTCCTGTTTCCTGTCTCTGAATGTGGCTGCTCTTGGCGCCTTATACAAGCGAGTCCTGTCCGTCTGTCTGTCTGGCTTGCTTCACAGAGCACAGTGCCCCAGAGACTCCTCCACCTGGGGGCAGGTGCCGCCTCCTTACTTCTTACGGTTGGAGAGCGTTCCGTTGCGTGTGTTGTAGTTTGCTCATCCCTTCCTTGGCTGGGTCCACCTGCGGCTGTTTCTGTGAGCAGAGCCGCGGGGAACATGGGTGACCGGGGTCTCCAATGCCCCGTTTTCCCTCCTCTTGCATGCAGGATCCTGTGGGGATTCTGTTTACTTTCTGTGGCTCCCCTACTTCCACAAGCAGATGCTCCTTCGGTCCTCAGCCTTGGCTGCGCCCGCTCTGTCTTGACCTCTGGTCCCCGCCAGTGGCCTCTGTCTGCCTTCCTCCAGGACTGGCGGCGACGGCAGTGCCACGAAAGCCCCCGTGTACTCGTGGGCTGAAATACCTGCTCTGTTTTGCTACGTCATCTGGAGTCCTCAAGTCTTTAAGGCGAGTCAGTTATAGAGTGTCTTTTCAAGTCGTGGCTTTGAGTCCTCGTCGTCAACACCTTGGCTTTGCCCGGGGCGGGGTGGGGGCGTGGCGCTGGGTGGCTTTATCAGGAAGAGGCAGCAGTATTTGCCTGAGAACTGGAGAACAGACCTGAGTGAGGAACCAAGGGATCTGGTGGAAGTGTTGTTGTTGTTGTTCAATAAAACCTAGTTTGCATTTCTGCTCTCACGTGGACGGGTGGCACACAGGCTCGCACGGCCCTGGTGGCTGTCAAGGGGACACACGTGTGTCACTGGGGCCAGGAAGGGACGGGGGGTTGGGAAGGAGGCTGTCAGCTCATGGGCCCATTCACAGGATGGCTTCATTTTTTAGCTCCTTTGAGCTGCCTTGAGTCACAAAAGTGGTTTAAAAAAAACCCCCAGATTTGTAAAAATGTGATTGCCCTCTGTTTGTGTCTCTGTCTCTCACACATGCATACAGTTACCGCCACAACCAAAAATATCCCGTAGCAGGGAAAACCCCACTTTCCTGGCCAGACCTCCAGGGAGGATGGATTTGCTTTTCTCTGTCCCCCGGGGGAAGGGTTGGTGGTGGGTGTGGGAGGCGGGGAGTGCCTGCGTGCCCATTTGCAGTTCAGGGTGAATGTCTTCACGGGGTCAGTTGAGACAGACATCCCCCTGACTCTCCGCACCCAGGGGCTTAGGGCCCAGAGCCCCAGCCTAGGCCTGCCTACATGTGGCCAGTGCCTGGAACTGCCCCAGTCGGGGGTGGGGTTGATGCCGCTTAGCCAGAATGGAGCTGTCACTGGTCCTTCGCCGTGTCTGTAGAAGCTGCAGGGTTGCGCTAGGGACACGTTTCTGACTGAATGACACCCTGACGTCCTTTCTTCCCACTGTGGGAGGAACCGGGGGCCAGGACACCACGAATCCCTGTTTAATATGTCCCCCTCCTTCCATTCCTTGGCTTTCCATTCATATTCCTTTCAGGATTGGGCTGCGTGGCATCCAGAGCCTGGCTCCCCACTGCCGCCCACAGGTGCTCCCACGGCTGGCTGCTCCGAAGTGTGTGGTGGGCAACGAGTCCCTGGCACTGGGGGCTCCCAGGCCTTGACCACTCTCTCCCTCCTCCCGTACTTCCTCTCTTGCATTTGACCTCCTTTTGTTCCTTCTCCTTGGCATATATCCTAGATCTGCCAGAGGCTGCACAATATTACTTAGCCCAGCTGGAGGGCCCCAGGGCTGGGAAGTTAGCTGACACCACCTTCCTCCCCCAAGGCGAGGAGAATTTCAGGCTGACATTTCCAGAGCACCAGCCTTAGGTACCTCTGCTGTTTGCGCCTTCCCGGGGTCCATTTGGATGATGGGATACAGCTCTCCTGCTGGGGAAAAATGCAGGGGAGGAAAGCAGAATCTTGGAGCTGACTTCCTTTTTTTTTTCTTATTGGCAACTGATTCATGAACCCTAAAAAAAGAGTTGATAGCAACATAGCCAGCTAGCTATAGCAGCCCAGATGGTCCCCTATATAATAGAGACATTTGTCTCGTGGATAAAAAAAATATTTAAATGTGTTCTGTGAGCTTATTGAGAAAAGGAATTAGCAACTGCAGGGGTTGCAGGCATGGAGACAGCTCAGTGATTCGAGCCCCACAGAATGCAGAGATTAGGAAGCAGGAATTGGAGGTGTGAGGCCGGATATGCAGGGAACCCTGTGTGTGCGGGAGCCGGCTCCAGGGTGCCCGCTGGGCCGCCAGCACCTCGGGGGAGCTGCGGGCAGAGGGGCTGGCCCGGATGTGCGCGCGTGTGGAGACCGAGCCCCGTGGCCCGAGGCGTTGCCAGCTGGGGAGGCTTTGTGGCAGCTGTAGGCAGACCAGGGCCAAAGAGAACACGTTTGTGCCAACTGTTTCTAAATTCTACACTGAGCGGATAGACAGACGATCCTGCTCCCTTTCTTCCTTTCTGTGTGTTCGCTGGCAAATGGTGCGGGCCCCACGAACCCCGTGGGCCTGCCTGACATCCTTACAGAGCTCTGATTGTCTTCATTGTCGCCCGTCCTGGGCAGACCACTGGGTGGGGATCCTGCTGGCGACAGGGCTTCTAAGCCGCGGTGGCAAAGAGCCGACACTGGCCACTCTGTGAGGAGGGAGGGCTTGGCGACAGCCACGGAGCGGGAGCAGGAGCGGAGTGTGGCGGCAGGGGGGCTCAGTCTCCCAGAGAATGCAGAACCCTTATCTGGAGCTGGGGATCAAACCCGATGTGGCGGAACCTTGAGCCCCTTCATCATGACTGCAGCGCGACTTATCCGGGGATGATTTTTCTTGGAGGTTCTGGAGGGTGCGGAGGGATTGAGTGGAGGCCAACATAGCATATGTGCTGAGTGCAGAGAAATGACTGGAGAGAAATGTGTTTGGTCTCGACACCCTTTTCCCTCACTGGCTGGCAGTTTTAGACCCAAAGTCCTGCCCTGGAAAGGGGTCAGCAGCTTCTGAGGTCGGCACTGCTGCTGAGCGGTGCTCTCCCGCAAACTGCTCTGTGGGTGTAAAGTCCCTGCACCTTCCTGGGCCGCTTGCATGGGTGCGTGCACACACGTGTACATGCATGCATACGTGTGTGCACATGTGTACACATACGTGTGAGCTTGTACATGCATGCATGGGTGCATGTACACGTGGGTGTGTGCATGTGAGCGTGTAATAGGAAGGCGCTGAACACAGTGGTCTCTGGGGTCCTATCCAGTTCTGCAGCTGCTTACCGTCGGCATCTCGTTCTTTCCCTGTTCTCTGTTTGTGGCTCTTCTTTCCTGACGGCCTTCCGGGTAGGGAACGTATCAGCTGAGGTTCTAGAGATCGGTTGCAGCCACCTTAATCAGCAAAGGGATTTCTGGGAAGGGGGCGTGGAGGGCTCATACAATGCACGGCAGGTCTGGAAAACAAGACTTGACACAGAATTACCTGGATTTCGTTGCTGGCCCTCCTCCTTCTGTCCTTGACTTACTGCTTCTGAGGACGGGTCTCCTAGGCTCAGCTTGGGTCGTGCCCTTGGTGGCTGCACTGAGCGGTGAGTAGAAGTGTCATGGGGTCTCCAGGCACCTGGGTTCACCCTCCCGCTGGGACTGCACTCAGAGGGGACAGGTAGTTCCTCAGACGAAATCAGGCTGGTATGGAAGGGGGCATAGATGTTGGATGACCAGAACACGATGGTGTTCCCTCTCTGAGCTCTCCAGTGTCACTGTCCGCTCCCCTGTATTCAGAGAAAGCAAGCTTGTCTCTAAAGCAGAGGTGAGCTTCCTGGTGCCACGGACGCCACGCTGTATTAGCCCAGGGGAGCTGCGGAAGCTCACGCCACATGATGCGGGGCTGCTGCACTCCGGCCAAGAGGCTGGACCTCCTGGGTGATGACTGTCCACTGCTTCTCAGGAGGGACTCCACCTTCTCTTCGTTAAAGCGTTCCATGGGGGCCACGTGACATGGCTCTGTGTCACATGGCTTGCCCTCTGAGCCCACGGCTTTCACAGAGTCCGCTTGGAGGAGGTTTTTGCAGGAATTTAGCAGAGCACGTGCTCACCTGGAAGGAGGGAGCAGCAGGTGTGTGAGTCAGGAATCAGGAATCAAAAAAATGTGTCTTGCCAGTTTGCTGTCTCCCAGCCTGCTTTGCCCCGAATTCTAGAGGATAAATGGCAAAGTGAAACCCAGCTCTTCCTTCTCATCTTGGAAAAGAAAAGCCCCTGACCCCCAATTACCACCTCTTCCTGAGAAAGCCCCCCAGTGCCCCACATCTGACCATGCTGAGCACCCATCCTCTGCTTCCTGCAAAGCCGAGCACGGAGCCCCCCCCCCTGCCAGCCCTGTCTCTACCACTGAATATACCCCCTCTGCATTCCCGCCAGGAGCCACTGTCTTATAATTAGCAAAGCTGGCAACTTCCGCCACCGTACAGAGTAAGCTATTTTGCTCTGTAAACGGGAGGCAGCATCAATTGTCTCCTGAAGGGAGAGGTGATGTTATTGGCTCAGAGCGAGGCTGTGCGCTGGCTCCTCCTTTAAAATTAGTTCCTCCACCATTCTAGAATCATCGTAAAGGAGCCAAATAAAGTTAGGTGTGGCAGGATTCTTATAGCCCAGGGACTCATGGCTCTTGGTGGAGTGTGTTGTTTTCAGAAGTCAGCCCCCGCCGCAGCCATGGAGCCCCACCGAGCGCTGAGGGCAGGGCAGGACATGGGCCACAGGGGCAGAGGAGTGCTTGGCCACGTTGCTGCAAGACCCTGGCTGCTAGGAGCTACTCTCAGTCTGTGGACTCCCTCCCTCTGTGTCCCCTTTCTCATGTCAAGCACCAAGGGGAACATGTCGTTCAAGAAAAAGAAAATCGATACAGCAAACCAAAACTGAAGTCAGTAAAGTGTTTGGGGTCAAGGGCTCAGCCAGTGTTGTTAGGGGGCTTATGGGCTATTGTGTGCTTAGCTGATGGCGTTTCTTCTGAATTCGGGGCAGACAGATGGTTTGGTGTCCTGTTGGCTGAATTGTTTTCTTTTAATTTGACTTAAATTGTCGGAAAGGGATGGAGTCACATACTCAGCCAGTGCTAGAATCTTGACACCAAGAGGGACCTGAGGTCATCGGGTCAGTCTTCTCATTTGGGAACGGGGCTCTGTCAACCCTGAGAGGCAATGGGACATGGCCGAGGCCACCGGGCCAGTTGTGGCTCTAAACCCCCGGACCGGGCGCTCTGCCAGGAGTTTGCAAAAGGCACCCGACTGTGTTTCAGAGTGACCAAGACGAGGACTACGAACATGTCTGTCTGGTCTTCCCACTGCTCAGGCGGGGTGCTGGGCTGCCTCCACAGCTCAGTGGGGTCTCTCAGTGGGATGGAGGCCCCCATGTAGTATCCCGCCCACCCCTATTCAACAGAACGCAGAGCTGGAGGGAGACGGGCACTGGAGGATGGTTTTGCATTTTTCGTGTATGTTCTCTGTCTGTCTCTCTATGAGGGGGGCATCCCTACTCATGAACAGAGATGTGCATCTGAGAAGCGGTCACATAGTGGTCCCAATTCCAGGACACTCATGCCCACAGCCAGGTGGATTCTCTTCCCTCCTTGTTCATCTCTCCTGCCCCCACCCTTGTCAAGTCTGACTGTCTGAATTTGGCCTCTGGAGCTCTCCTCTGCTTTGCCTTTCCTAATTTTACCAGCCTCCGTTTTCTGCTCTGGAAAAGGAGGGGTGGCAAGGTCAGTAGCTCCTGTGGCTGCCTGCCCCCACGCCCCCCCCCCAACAGTGTTGCTCTCCAGAAGGCCTTGGGGCAGGTCCGGGCCTCAGACTCGCAGGCGACGTTCGGAGGACATTCCACCTCTCACCACTCTTCCCAGGACCTGCGTTCATCGCCCACGGTTTGGTCCCACGTGTGTCCCCCCAGCTTATGGCTCCTTCTAGGCTGTGTCCTCTTTCACCACACAACAGAGCTCACTGTCTTGCTGGGGAAATGTGTTCTCTTGGCTGTTTGGTCTGTGAGTTTTCCTTGCCCCTTAAGACTCTCCTCCCCTCCCCGTGAGGACCCTGGGGATCGAATAGAAGGCTCAGCGAACTACGTTGATCTCTGACCTCTGTCTTTAATGGGAAGGGCTGCTGCCTTGCTCTCCCCTCGAAGTGGACTTTCAAGTAGAAGACATCCTACTATCTGATGATTTTGTGATTCACTTCTGGGTGGGGTCCCCTCGTCCCACCCCCCACAAGCCCTCTGAATCTGTGTGGGAGTGGGGGGCTTAGAGGGAGCACTGCGTGCTGGTGTGAGAACGGCTGGAGCCCCTGGGCCTTGTCACGTGCGTGTGTCTGTGCTGGCTCACACTCACTGCCTCAGCACAATCTCTGGGCCTTGGTTCTCCATCTGCACAGACAGCTAAGGCCCCTTTTGGCTCTGACCCCCCCCCCCAGGACCTCATGGCTCCCAGCCTGAGTAACAGGTGTCAGAGGCACTTTGACAGGTGTGGCTTCTTTGCAAAGGGTGTTGGTGTCCACGTCGTCTGGGGGACCCCCCTGTGCGCTCTGCTGGTTCAGACCCAGAGCCATTTGTCCCCCTGTCCAGCGAGCCTCTGAGTCATTATTTACCCCTCAGCATCCCCACTGCCTTTCCGAGCCGCCCTGTGCTTGGTGGTGTCTGTGCCCAGGGTGACAGGGGCCTCAGCAGCTGGTGATTCCAAAACCCTTCCAGGCCCCGCCCACTGTGTTGTGAACCAGGGGTGTGGGGGAGACTTTGAGCCCAGGGGACAGCCACCAGCTACCAAGATGTCCTTTGTGTGTGTCATCGCCTGAGGGAGGGCTGAGCGGTCCTTACGGGACAGACGGTTTGGGGTGGGCTGGAGGCCCCTGCTTGTCATTTCCCAGGCGGCAAATCCGACGGTGGAGGACGGAGGGCCAGTGTGAGGACGGGTGGAGGTGGCAGGTTTCCTGTGAAACCATTGACTTTCAATCAAGTTCACACCAAATTGCTTTACTTTGTGCTGTGTTTGCCTCCTTAGGCAGGTGTGGTTCCTGTGGGCCTCTGAGTCTCACTTCAGTGTCGCTGGGGTGTGGTGCTGTGGTTAGGGTCCTCAGGGTGCCGAGGGGAGGTCCCGGGCCTGGGCTGAGCCTCCCGGTGATTCGGGTGCCCCGGCCGCTGCCCTGACCTGTAACACCTGCTGCATGGTGAGAGGTTGTGCCCCGGGCAAGACTGGCAGGGCACCGTTATGAGGGGACGGGAGTGGATGAGAAGGACCCCCCCTTGCCCACCAGGCATTTCCTGCGAATAGTGCCCAAATACGACCACCTGTGCACCCTGGGACCCCCTCAGCACCCTTCTCTCACTGGTCCCTCTGGGGTCCGCACTCTTACTCAGTGATGCTGTCCTCATCCCAGGCCCCTGGGCACTGGGCCTGCAGCCACCCTGGACAGTGCCTCCTTGCTTCTCCATCCCCAGTTCTGTCCGTGGAGATTCAGGGCCTTGTGGGCACCTTCCTGCCTTGGTTTCCCTGTGCAGGCACCAGCACAGCCCAGGACACTGAGTTCTCAGGCCCCAGAGGAAGCCAGGCACTCATCCACATCATGATGTGTGGGGGGACAAGGGATGTGCGGGGCCGATGCGGGATCCCAGGGCCTATTTTGAGCGCTGGTGCATTTCCCCAGTGAAGGGGCCAGTTGTCAGAGGCTGTGGGCCGCTGCCCACAGCACTCCTGCTGTCTTCTCCTTCACTTTCTGGCATCTCTCACAGGACGGGGTACCAGCCTGTCCCCACCTCTAGGATTCCCAAGGCCGCTGGGCTCCCACTTTCCTTCCCCAGCAGTAGTTAATGGAAAACAACCGGGTTGTGGAGCGAATCCAGGGCAGCGTTGTTTGATCTGTCAGGAAGGCTAAGCACCTGTGATCGACCCGCGGTGAGGCCTGTGGGCCGCTGTCTGTCCATCCATCGGCAGATGGTACGCGGTTGATGCTGGAGGAGGTGTTTGTCACCTGTGCCTGGGTATTCCTTCGGGTTATTCTAGATCAGTGGTCTCAGACCCCTGGGTGCACACGAGTCACCGGGAAGCTGGCACCCAATTCCGATGATTCCTGCCCGTGGGGACTGTGGTTTGGGCGAGAGGGCCGGTCGTGCTGTTTGGACATGGGAATGTGTCAGCGATGTTTTATCTACGTGGCTGTTCTGCGCCCTTGCATGGAGGGTGGGCATTGCCATGGGAGTTGCTGGTGCTGGTGGAGTGCTGATCCCTACAGGCCCTGTTCTACTGGCAGGGACCCCGTGTCCTCAGCGCTCTGCCATTGCAGATCCTAGAGTTACCTGTTTTTCAGTTGGGAAATGGAGGCACAGTTGCCTGTGGTCACACAGGGAGTGCGTGGCCAAGCCGGGACTGCTCCCAGGCACCTGTCCCCGGCACGGCCCCTGGCCACGTGCTGCTGCTCCCCCTGCTGTGGTACGCTTTCCGGGAGCCATTTCAAGCTCTCTGTGCTCTGTAGGGTAGGGATTTGTCTGTTTTTATTATTTATTTTTAAAAGATATATTTATTTAGAGAAAGAGCGTGTGAGTAGAGGGAGGGCAACAAGCAGACTCTCTGCTGAGCGGGGAGCTGGACATGGGGCTCGATCCCATCACCCCGAGATCATGACCTGAGCCAAATCACTTAACCGACTGAGCCCTCAGGCGCCCCCATTTGTTTGTTTTTAAGGAGAATGATCAGTGTCTCTGATTTCTCGTCCTGGAACTTCACGTGTGTGAGTAGCTCCGATGGAAGGGAAATGAGACGTGGTTGGTCCTTCATCTTGGCACAGAAAGCCTGGCCCTCTGGGGTGTTAGGCAGGAGGAGAAGGGGGACATTGTGAACGGGTGCTGCTCTGGGCTGTAAAGTCCGAGAGGGCTCTGAAGGGATGCTTGTCCGTGCAGCCGAACACACAAATCAGGAAGCGGCCTCTTCCGAGGCGGGTCCCTGGACGCACCTGCAGGCCGTCTGGGCTCTGGCTGGCGGCGGCAGGCCTGTGCGTGCAGAGTGTGCACTGTGGTTGTAGCTCGTGCGCTCCTGTCCTCAAATGCACTTCCCTGTTCCACAGCCGTCACACACGGACCGAGGAGCAAGACAAGGCCTGCCCGGGAGGGGACGGCAGTGTGCTGGGGAGAATGCACGGGGTCAGAGCAGGTGTTCCCGGCGGGGGTGGCATCTGCAGCCACAGAACATCTTAGCTGCAGAATCTTTGGACACTGGTTCCAGCCACATCTACACGGAGACTCATCTACACGAGGAAACTAGAGACCGTGCAGGAAGATGGTACACATAATCTGGTCCTGCTTGATGCCTGTGGGTCAGCTCGACTGGAGTGACCCAGGCAGGACCATGAGTCGTGGAAGCCAGGCCAAGAGGGGCCAGTTTGGTGAATGAGGGGGGAGCCCGCGTTCGTGAAGGCCAGCAGTCTCCACGCTGTGGTCAGATGCTTGGGGCACATGGGGGGGCGAGCCCAGTCAAGGCAGGGGACCTCACTGTCTCCGAAGCTGGCATCCGTGTGAATCTAGTGCAGTGTTTGGATTGTGTCAGAGCCCAGTGACCCAGGGGACCTCTGGGACTGAAGTCTCACAAAAGCCAGACCTGAGTGCGCTCCTGGCCCAGGCCTGCCCACGGGTGCTGAATGTGTGGAGGAGATTGTGACCACCTCTCCTGGAGAGTTTTGCACCCACACGGCGGCTGTGGAGTTGAACTCCAGAAGCTGGGAGAGGGTGCGAGGCATACGATGTCCGAGGGCCTCTCAGCTCCTACACCCGCCTGGAGGCATGTGTTGCATTGAAGCAAACTCCAGGACTCTGGGGAGGAGAAGGGCATCCTAAGAACCCCTGCCCATCTGTCTTTGCTCTCCTTCCCTGTAGTTAAGTTTCTCCTGGCTGCAGGAGCGGACCCCTGACCCTTGCCCACAGCCTCGAGGTCAGCTTGAGACCAGGTGCTTTCCTCCCAGGCTGCAGTGTCACCCGCCGCCACTAGAGGGACGAGACTTCGGACTACACGGCCCCTCCAGCCCCGGAGCATTTCCAACCCACTCTGAAGTCTGGACTGTGTGACACAATCTCTGAGCTCCCAATGCGCCAGTCTCCAAAGTACGGCAGGCAGGGAGGCCCGATGGAGGTCCTAATGCGCGGCCGGCCCGGTCTAGCAGGTGGTGGCATGCTCGGAGCCCTTGTGGCTACCCTGTGTTTCCGTCTGTTTCAGCCTGGACACCTAAAGACAGGCACACCCCACACCCACTCCTGTTCACTCCTGACAACTGGAGGAGTGTCCCTTTCCCTGAAGGAGCCAGTGAGAACTGGAGCAGCCCAGTGGTGGGAAGCAGTGGGAGACACAGAAGAGAGCATAGGCCATGTTTAGTTCGTCAATCAGATGATATCTTGCCCCTGGCCATGCACGGGGGATTTTCAGCCCCGTGCTGGGCAGTTCTCGGGCAAACCAGTCGTGTTTAAGTTTATTCCTATGTATTAAGCACTCATTGGTCAGTCACTGCTGGGACACCCAGGACCCGTGCAGAGAAAGACAAAGGCCCAGTCCTCAGGAATGTTTCATCTGAGGTCTGTGATGGAGGTTCCGGTAAAGGTCCCATCTGACTGGGGGTGACCTTTATGTGGGCTGGAGCATCTTGACAGATGGACAGGAGGAGAAGGACGGAGAGATTAGTCCAGACGGTCAGGGTGCATTCGGGAGAACTTGTCAGGAGTCTGACGTGGCTTGTCTGTGGAGTATGATCTCTGAGTAGGGACTGGTGAAACAGGAATGTCTGACCGACCCCCAGCAACCCCGGGGCAGGGGCACTCGGGTAAACAGAAGGTGGCTAAGCATTGCTGCTGGGGACTTGGTTTGGCATGGCCAGCATCGTGGCAGGAAGTTCCCACCCAAGACTGAAGGACACCACAGGAACCACAGCAGTGAGTTGCCTCCGAGCCCCCAGGAGAAGGTGTAACTCAGACACTTGCCAGAGCTTAAAAGAAATGAGCTACCGAGCCACGAAGAGACAGGGAAGAACCTTAAATGCTTGTTACTAAGTGGAACAGGACAGTCTGGAAGGGCTCTATCCTCTGTGATTCTGGAAAAGGCAAAGCTGTGGGGACAAGAAAAGGTCAGGGGTGGCCTGGTGTCGGGGGCGGGAGGGGTGAACAGGCAGAGCACGGGGGATTTCGAGGGCCGAGAAACTACTCGGACTGGCACTGTGATGGTGGACCCCTGTCATTAGACCTGTGTCCAGACCCTCAGAATGCATAGCACCCTGAGTGAGCCCTCATGTGAGCTGTGCACTTTGGGGTGCCTCTGTTGTGTTGATGTAGGTTCGTCTGTTGAACAAATGTCCCACTCTGGTGGGGACATTGATAATGGAGAGGCCATGCATGGGTGGGGACGGGGAGTCTATGGGAAATCTGTGTGTCTTCCACTCAGTTTTGCTCTGTACCACTAAAATTGCTCTACAAAAATAAATCTGTTAAAAAACAACTTGGGAGAATATGTGCTAACCCCAATCCTGGAGAGGACAAAGGCTGGATGGGGCTGAGATGCCCAGAGCCAAGAATTTGTGGCTGGGTGACGGAGCGGTCAAAGAGAAAGCAGGTGGGAAGCCAGCCGGTGTGGGGGAGAGGAAGGGCAGGATCTGGGGGGGTCGGGCTGGCTCAGGGCATCAGTGGCAGGTGGATAAGAAATGAGTTAAAAATCACTGAAGTCTTTGAACCCCTCTGAGGGGTGCTGGTTACAGAGCCGGGCAAGGGCCTTTGGAGAGGAATGTTGATGAGTTCTTTTCTGGGCATGCTGACCTTGAGGTTTGGAGGAAGGTGGGGAGGGAGTGTGGATGTCCGGCCGGGAGGTATTGGTCTAGAGATGGTAGTGGAACTAGGGGGAAGGGGTAAGCTCACCAAAGGAAAGGTCGTAGAGAGTGTTTTCCCTTCATTGGCTCATTCATCAAATGTCTGTTGGTACCAAGTACAATCCTCAGTCTTCAGAGCCGTTGAGGAGCTAAGAGCAGGGTTTGGGTTCATGAAGGGGATCTTAAAGCTATCTCCGCAGGAATATCTGCATTTCCCCTCCCCTCTCCCCTGGGATGTTTCTGGAGGAGATGCAGATATAAGGATTGGGGATGGGAAACGAGGATTCATGTTGTCATGACTCACCCTCTAGCGCAGAGAGCTCGGGCATCATTGCGCTGCTGGAGCTGGGGCTCCTGGTCAGCCTGCAAGTGGGAGTGTCTGCCTCCTCTAAGTGCAGATCCAGAGCTCAGCACCGGCTAGCCTGCATGCCCCTGCGGCATCACGGAGCCGAGGAAGGTGGCAGGCATTCAGCTCGGGAGAGAGGAGCGGTGTGCAGGGCGCCCTGAGCTCTCGGCACACAGCGACCAGTAGGCAGGCCTGGTCGGCTTCTGCTTTCAGATCGTGATCATCCTTCCCGGGGCGGGAGGAGCCAGGAGCTTCTCAGCCCCTCTGTTTGTGAGGGGAATGGCAGGCCCAGAGGTTGTGATTTATCCTGAGTGTGAATAATCCGCTGTCCCTTGTTCATTGAGTTTCTTTCTTTCTGAATCCCCGGCCCCTGCAGCCAGCCCGGAAGTGGGCGGGCTTCCCTTGAATGTAGTGCTCATGGTCCTGGTAGGCAGGATAATGGCCCCCAGTGACGCCCACAGCCTGGTCCCTGGCCCCTGCTGCTGTTACTTTATGTAGCGAAAGGGACTTTGCACATGGGATTCAATTAAGGATTCCGAGATGGGGAGGGGTTACCTACTGGGCCTGATGGAACCACGAAGGGCCTTTGGCAAAGGAGGAAGGAGGGCCCTGGTGATGTGGTGAGAAAACAGGGTCTCCCCCAGAGTGTCCAGGAGGAGTGCAGCCTGGCTGATACCTGATCTCAGCCCTGTGCGACCCATTTCAGAACTCCTGCCTCCACGGTAAGCCTAAGCAGTGACATTTGTGGCAATCTGATACAGTAGCTTTAGGAAACGAATGCACCAACATATACCTACTTTCCAGTATGTACCTGAAATCTTGGTATGTAATAGGTGCCCAGTGTCATTTATTGGATGAATAATGAACCCCACTTTTATACCTCCAATTCTACTTGGCTTCATTTGGATACACAGAAACTCAGGGGGAAACTTGGCCCAAGGAAGGAAACCCCCAGGGGGGTTTCATTGCAAAATGAAGGGGCCCCTCTGTTCATTGCAAAATGATCAGTTCTCCCTGGTCCGGAGCACTGGACGCAGCATATGCTGGGGAGGCTTTCCGCCGGGGAGGGCTGGTCCGCTGCCTGTTTCTGGTTTGCTCTGCACTGCTTTTATTCTCCTGCATTGCAAATCCAAGTGGAGGAGGACTGAGTGTGTACCCTGTGCTTAATGGAAACTTTGAGGCCGTTGAATTGGCAGAAATTTCCAGTAAGCGAGGTATGGAACACCTGCCCTCGAGGTGTTCACATGGGCCACAGGTATGACATGTAATTGTCTCTGAAAGTGCTCTTCTGCGGGCCCCAGGTGCTGTGTGTGTGTGTGGGGGGGGCAGCTGAACCTCTGTTGCACACAACCCAAGTGTCCTGAAAGAGAATTCTTTAACACCGGGCAGCGGCCACACTGGCCATGCCACAACAGCTTCCGAGGCTGGGGCGTCCTTGCGGGCTGGGCAGGGAGCCTTGCCTGGGATACTGTGTCTGGTGCGTGGGCCAGGGATCTCCCCGCCTGAGCGGCGCTCATCAGCAGGTGTGTGTCCCCACACCCTGACCAAGCAGGGAGTCTCACGGGATGCATGCTTCCGAGAAGTTGCACAGACTAACCAATTTGACCCTAAACTTGGAATGAAGCCTCTTGAGGCCCACATATACATTTATGTAAAACCATATGCAAATGAGCACCAGAGCCCAGGGGCCAAGCCCCACTGCCTTACTTGGGAAGGCAACCCCTGACCCTGCTGCCCTTGGGTTGAGTTGTTTTTGGCTCTGGGACCTGTTCTGTTGTGTTGGTGCAGAGTAGGGCGGGGGGTGGGGAGTTGGGAGGAGGACTGTTCTAGGTTAAGCAGCCACAACAGCAAAATTCTTTTAGCAAATTAGCATGCTGTTCATAAACAGTTTCCTGTTCACATGGGGTTTCAGAGGACGGATACACTGTGGTCCCAGAAATAAAAGACAAGGAAAAGATTTATCAGAACCCAGCTCCTGAGATCATAGTCGAGGAGAAGACTCCTTGGTGCTCTGGTGCAGCACCCCCTTTTGCCACTGGACCCAGCACCGCTCCTCACCAGCCCAGCTGCAGGTCTGGGCTCCTTGGGAAAGCAAGGCAGTAGGTGTGGAGCCTGTGTGTTCAGTATAGACACCAGCTTGCTGGGTCCCTTCTGGTGCCAGGTCCTTTCCATGTTCTTGTTCAGATGGTGGTGGGCTGGAGAGTGAGCGAGCAAGTGAGAGGGAGATATTACACATGTGCACACACACACAGGTAGGCATGCACATACATGCACACATATGTGTGCGCATGCATGCAGGCATGCACACATACACACAGGCAGACATGAATGCACACATGCACGCACATAGGCATGCACACACATGTATATGCATGCACAGAGACAGGCACTCACATGCACACACATGCACACGTGCCAGACATGTACACATGCACACACATAGACAGGCATGCACACATAGGTAGGCATGCACACACGCACACACATGTGCAGACAAGAATGCACACAGGCACATGCATAGGCAGGCATACACACACAGGTATGTATGCACACATACACACATGTATAGAGACATGAACACAGGCACATGCAGCCACACACATGAACACGGACATGCATGCACGTACACACATACGTGCATGCACACAGAGGTGGGAACACAGACAGGCATGCACACATGCACACACATGTGCAGACATGAGTGCACATAGGCACATACAGGCATGCATACACACATACATGCACACACACAGAGGCAGGCACTCACGCACATGTGCACACATACAGGTAGGCAGGCATGCACACAGGCACACACAGGCACATGCACACACATGCACACAGCTCAAAGCTAATGAACGGTGAGCCCAGTGCAGTCAGCAGCTGCTACTAAGATGTGGTTTATTTGGTTGGACGTAGTGCGTTTCGAGTGACAATAGTTAGATAAGCAGGGAATAAGGAAACCTGGTAAAACAGCTTTGCGGGCTATTTTCCTGATTATATGAATATTTTATGCTTATTACAAAAATGCAAACAGCACAACAATGGTGTGAGGAAATCACCCAGCGATAGCCCCTGTCAGCATTCTGGTGGCGACTTTCACGTCTCTTTCCGTGGACACATGTGTGCATAATTGTACACAAATGGAATTATATGGAATTACATTGTATGTTCTGTGTTTTTTACCACGACTTAAATTGTGGTTTTTGTTGCTATTTTGTATAATTGTTCCCTCCAGCCACAGTGCCTGCCAGCGTCCCTGGCATACTTGGGGCACCGCGGTAACAGCCTGGCCTTCGTCCTTCGTAGGTTCCCTTCATGCTCATCTACAAACACGAATACTTTTTTAGGATGTGTCTTGGTTTTGCTTTTGCATTTTTCTGCAGTGTGCTTTTCTCACCAAGTAGCAGCCAGGAAGCCCCTCCAGGTTAGGCTCAGCGGTGACTCAGACCCAGGACTGCACGCACGCCACGGCCCGTTCCGTCCTCCTCCTACTGATGGGCACTTACTGTATTTCCAGTGTTTCGCCCGTGTTTCACTTGGACATCTGCTCTTACGTGGTGGTGCCTTTATTTCAATGAGGCGGATCCCCGGGAGGCAGGTTGCTGGGTGCAGGCTGTGCGGATTTGCGTCAGCAATGCGTTTTATGGGGCTGCTTTCTAAAGGCTGTATGCGTTCACGTTCTCAGCAGCAGTGGGTGGGGTTCCATTCTTCCTGCCTCCCTGACAGCAGTGTACTCAGCGCAATTAAATCTCTCTTTCAATCTGATAGGTATAGAATAATATCTCATTATTACCTGCATTTGCATTTCTGAGCCTACCCGTGCAGTTGAGAAACTTTCATGAAATTGTTGACCTGCTGGCTCTTCTCTCAAAGCGGGAGTATCGGCCTGGGAGTCTGACCTGTAATTTCTGGGTTTGGGAGGAGAGCCCACGACCTCAGGCCAGACCTCTCTTCCCCGTCTGCATCCGATGGCCAGAGGCTGGAGCAGATGGTGTCCTACCAAGGCAGATCAGCAAGGCGGGTTGCGTTAACTTTGGGATTCCTGGACCGGGACTGGATGGGAGGTGGTGGGAAGTAGCCTGGCTCCAGTCCCTGAGGGGCTGCTGGCTGATCTGTATGCCAGTGGGTCTGATGAGCTTAGCAGGGAGATTGGCACCTGAGTCCCTTCCAGGCCATCCATCCCTTTGCGGTTGGCTGGGCTGCAGCCACTTGTCTGCTATAGGAGGACAGGGCTGTGGGGGGGGGGGACGGACTCAAGGCTGGGGGTGGCAGTAGAGAAGGGCTAAGCAGTGTTGCCTGACAGCCCCTTCTGTTCACTATGGGGCGGGGAGGCTGAGGAGGGATTTAGGTTGTACAAACCACATCAGTGCAGAGAAAGCAGGAAAGACAGCAGAGTTGCCCACGGGGCGTCTCTGAGGACTTCCAGAAACCAGACCCAGGGAAGCAGGACTAATCCAGCGTGCACCAGCTGGTGGGGCTGGGACCACTGATGTGTGTTGTGTCGTCCATGACAGTTGCGGGCCACCTAGGCTCCCGTCCTCCCAGGCCCACTGGGCAGGGTTTCTCCACGGCTCTACCCATGTGGGAGCTGAGCAGGCAGAGGTGGTGGGCACGAGATAGCAGGGCTTCCCAGAGCTTTCCTTCCTCATGAATGGCGAAGACCACCTAGAGGAACGGGAAACATTCCGGGCCAGCCCACCTGAGTGACCAGCCATGTGTTGGTACCTGAAATGAGTGATTGACCAAGTTCTGTTTTCCTCCCAAAGTGCTGCTTGGCCAATCACATTTCAAACTGGGAGGACCTCAGCATTAATAGATGGTGCTCTATCAGACTCCATGTGTCTCTTCCCTAATCAGGGGGTCTGTGTTTCTCAGATCAGTGTTGTATGTGGGGAGCAATTGGGTGTCAGGTGTCTCTGCATCTTCATGGATCACTTGACACACTTCTTGCAGGAACGCACCTGTCACCGTCCCTCCTTGGCGTCCCCTCTGTGGATGCGAAGCTATATGAGCTCCTTGTAAACACTCGGTGCCAATGCTTCGTGCTGCACATCAGGGTAGCCTCCAGCTAGGCCGGATACCTGTAAGGCAGCTGTGTTCTAGCCCCTCTTCCTTTTCTACCCTGAGCTCAGAGACTTGGAGCTCCTTTTGGGTAGTCTTGATGCCTGCCTCCTTGCTCTGCAGGTTGTTGTTGTTTTTAAGTAAAGAGCATATTTTGCAGGCTGCCAATTCACCTTCTTCCCCTCCCTCTTGGTCATTAAGGCAAGGAGTGGCCTTAATAGATGCTTCTTTCAGCCATAGTCTGAAAGTTCGTTCTAAAACCAGAGTCGGGGGCACCTGGGGGGGCTCAGTCAGTTGTGTGTCTGCCTTTGGCTCAGCCCATGATCTAAGGGTCCTGGGATCGAGCCCCATGTTGGGCTTCCTGCTCAGTGGGGAGCCTGCTTCTCCCTCTCCCTCCACCCCTCCCCACTGCTTGTGCTCTCTCTCTCAAATAAATAAATAAAATCTTTAAAAAAAACAAAGCAGAATCAGCAGATGTCCTGTAAAGTCTAATTGTGTCTATCCAGTAACTGCCCAGAGCAGGCCATTGGCTTCAGTTATTTAGGGACACACCTTATAAATAATTCAGCCTGGAGAATTCAGGGGGAACTGTGTTGTTCAAAGCCAGATACCACTCAGCACCATGACTGGGGTTGAAACAAGCTCCTTCTGCAGGAGAGCAAAGTCACTGGTAGTACTTGCTTTGGAAATTTCCCTGGGTGAAATAATTCCACGGACTATGTCTGGGATGTTGGGGCTGTGACCAGTCATCCGCTCACATGCTGCAATGTGTCCAGAGTCTGTATTTACTTGATTGTTAGGAAAGGCAACTTGGCCTGCTCTTCAGGTCCCTTGGCTCCTGCCTCAGTTAGGGTCCCAGTAAGACCGAGGGCATATTCCCAGGGGTAGTCGAGGAGAGCTTGCAGGGTCATTTACGGAGCAGGTGTGGCCAAGGGGGAGGCGGCTCCCACCCTAGGTCTGAAGGGGCAAGGGGTGGGGGCAGTTATACAGGGGTGAGGGTGTCCCTGACTGGAGGAACAGAGACCCCGAGCCACTGTCCAGTGGGAAGGGAACGGGGAATAGGTATCCCGCTAGGACCCTGTGGTCTCCCACGGGTGCCTCCTCTTGGCCTAAGGTGATGAGCAGCCATTGGGCAAGTAGGGCCAGGTGGCGCGCTCTTCGGAGAGACAGAGGGAGAAGGGCTGAGAGGTATCTGGAGAGGTAAATGGAGACTCACCTTTGGGCGGAAGGAAAGCGGACATCCAGGAGGGAGAGAAAAGCCTGGGCAGACTCTTCAGTTTTCCTGAACTGACTGTCCCATCAGTGTTACTGGGACCTCCAAGGAGGCTCCAAATCAGGGACCTGCCTCGTGGTGGACAGCAGGCCATGGCCCTCAGGGAACCGCCCTCCTAGACCCCAGATTCCCCTGGGCTCCAACGCTGGTGCAGAGAAAATTTGTCCTTACGCACGCACACCCCCACCTGAGAAGACAGTGCAGGGTAGCAGGACATCCCCCACTTTGTCTGCAGGGACAGACCCCAGCCCAGGTACCTCAGGCACAGGCATGGTTGGGATGAGCTAAGGAAGTATTTGTGGAAGTGTTTTGCGAAGTTTAGAAATCCTTCATGTTTGTTCACGCACTGATTTACCAGCTGTTGCAAATGCTAGGCCAGGGATACAAAGATGGGCAAACTCATTCGTTCATTCATTCTTTCATTCATTTTTTCAGTAGATACTTACTGAGCAACTACTATGTGCCTGGCCCTGATCCAGGTGTGGGGGATGCAGCTGTAGGAGAAAAGCTTCATTTCCTGTGCCCTGTGGAGCCTCCCCTCCTGTTCACACACAACACTTCACTCTGGTCACCTGATGGGTGGAGATTTTCCCACACCGAGGTTCTCCCACACGGCTGCCTGTCCTGTAATTTAACTCAGTTCTGCTACTGTCTACGCAGAGACAACACAGACCCCACAGGTGAAGGGCTCGGTCCCGCGAGACTGACCCCACTTCAGATGCCAACAGCATGTAGTAGGTAGGTCCCCAGGTGACCCACAACTTCTGCCCAACGTGGTTACCAGGCGGAGGTTCCTGAGACCCCTCCTTGAATTTGACTAATTTGCTAGAACAGCTCACAGAACTCAGGGAAACCTGTTTATTGGTTTATTACAGGATGTAATAAAGGCTAGAGATGAACAGCCAGATGAAGAGATACTTAGGGTGAGATCTGGGGGGTCCTGAATGTAGGAACGTCTCTCCATGTGATATTGGGGTGCATCACCCTCTCAGTGTGGATGTGCTTGCCAGCCTGGAAGCTCTCTGAACCCCAGACTCTTGGGATTTTATGGAGGCTTCCTCACACAGGCGTGACCAACTATTAATTTACCTCCACCCTCTCCCCTTTCCGGAGGGTGGGGGGTGGGGTTGAAAATCCCAAGCTTCCAATCATGGCTCAGGCTTTCTGGCACCCAGTCCCCATCCAGAAGCCCACCCAGAGTTGCCTCCTTAGAACAAAAGATGCTCCTAGTGCCCTTGTCACTGGGGAGAGGAGAAGGATTTTAGGAGCTCTGTGCCAGGGACTAGGGCAGAGGACAGCGTCTGTGTTTTCTACTGTCTCACAACAGCAGGGAACAGAAGCCTCACCTCTCATAGCACACAGTGTTCTGGAGACCCCGAGGCACTCGCACCCCAGCACGACTCCTTACATGTGTCCTTCGCGTTCTTCACATACGTGGCCAATGTGAGGACTGACTTTTCAGATCAAAGCTATGTTTTTGAATTAGGGTCTATAGATGGAGGCTACTGTGTTGAAGACATTTGTATTCGCAGAGACTTGAAGTGGCATCTCCGTGAAATGGTATCTGTAGGCAGGGGTTGGAGACCAAGTATGAACCCGTGGCTTGGGTGTGTAGTTCCCAAAGAGGCTCATATGTTGGGCTTTGATTGTCTGAGGGAGGCTGCAGGTGGCCTGACGTGCTAACGTTCTCCAGGATGCTTATAGAGCTAGACAGTGGGCTTGTTCTCAGCTGGCCCCAGCTGTGCTCCCCTCTGGTTTTGATTTAGCAGATCTAGTGTGGGGCCTGTGTCCCCTTGTGTTTTGACAACTCCCCTGAGAAATCTGCATGCCATTCCTCTCCTGTGTTCAGAAATGCCGATCTAACCCAGAGGGCTAATTTTGCACATCAGGAAACTGAGGCACAAGGGGGCATCACCATGTGATGTTGGACATACTTCTAGTACCCTTATCACTGGGGAGAGGAGAAGAGATTGTCCAACATCACATGGTCAAGAGCAAACCCAGGACCCAAATGCAAGTTCCTGAGTTGTACGTGATCTCTTTTCCGTGAGTGCAGGCTCTGCTCCATCTGTGGATGTACAGGTGGTGAGGGCTGTGAGGGGGCTGGTGATGTGCACTTGCTGTGAGATCATCCATCCCACCCTGGGCCCTGCTCGGGGAATGCATGGCCTGGGCATCCTTCTGTGGGGCCTCTTCTGGGCAGCCTGCAGCTCAGGGAGTCCCCATTCGTAAGGAGGGCTGCTGCTGCTCCTGTGATTACCTCCCCGTGTGTGCTGTAGGGGCAGAATCCTGCAGGTCCTTTTTCTTCTCTGGTCCTTAGGGTCCTCATCCCTAAATGGAGCAGGCTGGATCACACACTTTTTCCAAGTTATTTTAGGACAGCCTCCTTCCTAAAATGAGCTTGTTGACAGATGCCAACATTCACGATGGTTTCTCACATGAGAAAAGGACCTACTGGGGCCATAACTCTGTCCTGCTGCTCCAGCCACACCTCCTGGCCAGGGCCCAGCATGGCCAAGAGCCTGCAATAGTCCCAGCTCCTGGGGGTTCGGGTGGTTAATTTTGCATCAGCTTGATGGGGCCATGGTGCCCAGATTTGTGGCAACATTATTCTGAATGTTCCTGTAACAGTGTTTTTGGATGAGATTCACAAATAAGTCAGTGACTTTGAGGAACTTCCAGGGAAGATGGTGGAGTAGGAGGACCCTGGGCTCACCTTGTCCCACAGGGACACCTAGATAATACCCATGTTGGCATAAATGATCCAGAAAATGACCTAAAGACTGGCAGAATAGACTTCACAGCTAAACATAGACAAGAGGCCACATTGAAGGGGGTAGGACGGGCAGAGACAGCTGGGAGCCAAACTGGCATGAGACTATCCACAGGAGGGAGGGACCCATGGATGCAGGCAGGGGAAGAGGAGCAGACCCCAGCCCAGGTACCTCAGGCACAGAAAGCCAGGAGGGTGGGAGTCCCTGCCCTTAAAGAGACAGAACACAAGCAGCCCCACAGAGATACAACACAGAAGCAGCAGTTTGAAAAACACCTGGGGTACATGGGAGGGAGGTTTATTTACTAATCTGAGAATGCATGCTGGGGGGCAGCGGTCTTTATGAGACTTCTCCAAGAACAAAAGAGCTGGCAGGAGCCATTTCCCTCTCCCACCTGCAGCCTAGATACAAGACACCTGTGGGAACCAGGGAAGCACCAACACTGTCCACCTAGCTTGCTAATAGCAGGCCCCACCCCCCACGCTCATCTTCAGACCTGCCCCTTCTACCCCAGCCTCCACAGGAGTTTTCCTGGGTGGCTGCAGGTTCCGCCCCCAACACAGTGTATTGCTGGCACCTTGTGCCTCACCTCTGCATTCTCTAGAGCACCTCCCCCTCTCATACACCCCTAGTAGAACACATCTGAAAGTGTATCACGAGCCTGGCAGTGTCCGTACAGCCCCAACAAGGGTCAGCACCACTCCAAAGTGAGTCCTGCTGTGAGAGAGGGAAAGATAACTACACACCAGTTTGACTCTGACTCCAGCAGTGGGCTGGTGCCAGGCAGCTGGTCTGACTGCAGGCTCCACCCACCCACAGAAGCTTCTCCAGGGACAACACAATGAAGTGCCCTGCCGTTTGGTGCTACTTCATCTCTGGGGAACACCTGGTCTGACTCATCTCAAGCCCAAGGCAGCCCCGGACCGGCCCACTAACACCACAGGCACCAGACTCTGCCCACAACAGGCAGAGAGCCCTTGCAGGCCGGACGGAAGGCAGACGCAGCTCTGCCACAACGGTAGGACACCCCTGTAGCAACACACACTGGAGACACCCCTGAAGCACCATTTTCTGGTGAGAAGGAGACATTTCACTGTGAGACCTCTTCTTCATAAAGCCACTCCTTTCAAGTGCAGGAGACAGAGCCAACTCTCCTAACACATAGAAACAGACACAGCAATAGACAGAATGAGACAGAGGAATACGCCCCAAATCATAGCAAGGGACTTACGCAAAGTGGAGAAAAGTAATATTCCTGATAGAGAATTTAAAGTAAAGGTCATAAAGATACATTCCAGACTTCAGAGTGGAGGACCTCAGGGAGACCCTCAAAAAAGAGGAAAGAAACATAAAAAAGAACCAGAGATGAAGAACTCAATAAATGAAATTAAAAATCCACAGTCTGGAATAAATAGTAACAAGAGGAAGTAGAAGAATGGGTCAGCCCCCCGGAGGACAGAGTAATGGACAGTAATCAAGCTGAGCAGTGAGAGAAAAAAAAATGATGCAAAATGAGAACAGACCCAGGGAACTCAGTCACACCATCAAGCATAATAACAGTCTCATGATAGGGATCCCACAAGGAGAAGAGAGAGAAAAGGGGGCAGAAGATTTATTTGAAGAAATAATAGCTGAAAACTTCCTGAATCTGGGGAAGGAAAGAGAAATCCAGATCTAGGAGGCAAGAGAGTCCCCAACAAAACCAACCAAAGGAAGTCAACACCAAGATACATAGTAATTAAAATGGCAAAATGCAGTGATCAAGAGAGAATTTAAAAACAGCAAGAGA
>NC_048225.1:63555908-63611573 GCF_002007445.2 Ailuropoda melanoleuca
AACACCAAGATACATAGTAATTAAAATGGCAAAATGCAGTGATCAAGAGAGAATTTAAACAGCAAGAGAAAAGAAAGCAGTTACATACAAGGGAAACCCCATAAGACTCTCAGCTGATTTTTCAGCAGAAACTTTTCAGGCCAGAAGAGAGTAGCATGATGTATTTAAAGTGCTGAAAGGAAAAACCTGCAACCAAGAATACTCTGTCCAGCAAGGCTCTCCTTCAGAATAGAACAAGAGATAAAGAGTTTCCCAGACAAACAAAAGTTAGAGGAATTCATGACCACTAAACCAGCCCTACAAGAAATGTTAAAGGGAAGTTTTTGAGTACAAAGACCATAAGCAGAAGAACAGTAGGAAGACTAACGCAGCAAAAATAAGTACATCTATAAAAATCAGTCAAGGAATTCACAAAATAAAAGGATGTAATGTCTGATGCCATATACATAAAATGTGTGTGGGGGGAATAGAAGAGTAAAGAATGAGTTCAAACATAAGTGACCATCAACTTAACATAGACTGCTATATGTGTAAGATGTTATATATAAATCTGATGGTAACCACAAATCAAAAACCAGTAATAGATGTGTAAAAAATAAAGGGAAAGGAATCCAAATGTATAACTAAAGAAATCCAGCAAACCATGAAAGGAGAGAGCAAGAGAAGAAAGAAATGGAGAAGAACTACAAAAACAACCAATAAAGCAAGTAGCAAATGACAATAGGTACATACCTATCAATAATTACTTTGAATGTAAATGGACTAAATGCTCCAATCAAAAGACATAGGGTGATAGAATGGATAGAAAAAACAAGACCTATCTATATGCTGCCCACAAGAGACTCTTTTAATATCTAAAGACATGTGCAGATTGAAGGTGAAGGGATGCACTTATCATGCAAATGGAAGTGAAAAGAAAGTCAGGGTAGCAACACTTACATCAGACAAAATAGACTTTAAAACAAAGACCATAACAAGAGACAAAGAAGACTATTATATAATCATAAAGGATACAATCCAACAAGAAGACATAACAATTGTAAATATTTAAGCACCCAACATTGGAGCACCCAAATACACAAAGCAGGTAATAACAAACATAAAGGAAGCAATCGATAAGAATACAATAACAGTAGGGGAATTTAACACCGCACTTGTGTCAATAGATAGATCATCTAAACAGAAAATCAACACGGAAACAGTGGCTTTGAATGACTCATTGGGCCAGATGGATCTAACAGATATATTCAGAACATTCCATCCTAAAACAGCAGAATACACATTGTTTTCAAGTGCACATGGAACATTCTCCAGAATAGATCACATATTAGGCCACAAAACAGGTCTCAACAAATTCAAAAAGATTGAAGTCATACATCTTTTCTGACCACAACTCTATGAAACTAGAAATCAACCACAAGAAAAAAATCCGAAAAGAACACAAATACTTGGAGATTAAATAACATGCTACTAAGCAATGAATTGGTGAACCAAGAACTCAAAGAGGAAATTTAAAAATACACGGAGACAAATGAAAAATAAAAACACAATGGTCCAGAATCTTTGGGATGCAACAAAAGTAGTCTGAGGAGGGAAGTTTATAGCAATACAGGCACACTACAAAGAACAGGAAAAATGTCAAATAAACAACCTAATCTTAAACCTAAAGGAGCTAGAAAATAAGAACAAACAAAACCCCAAAACAGTAGAAGGAAGGAAATAATAAAGATTAGATGGGAAATAAACAAAATAGAAACCAAAACAAACAAACAAACAAAACCCACCAAAAAACCTCAGAACAGATCAATGAAACCAGGAACTGGTTCTTTGAAAAGATCAGCAAAATCAATAAACCTTTAGCCAGACTCTCTCTCTCTGTCTGTCTGTCTGTCTGTCTGTCTCTCTCTCTCTCTCACACACACACACACGGACTCAAACAAAATAAGAAATGAAAGAGGAGAAATAATTGACAACACAGAAGTACAAAGGATTATAAGGGGGATATTATGAAAAATTATATGCCAACAAATTGGATATCCTAGAAGAAATGGATATATTCCTAGAAACATATAACCTTCCAAAACCGAATCAGGAAGAAATAGAAAAATTGAACAGCCTGGTTACCAGCAATGAAATTGAATCATTAATAAAAAAAACTCCTAAAAAGCAAAATGACCAGTACCAGAGGGCTTCACAGGTGAATTCTACCAAACATTTAAAGAAGAATTAGTACCTATTCTTCTCAAACTATTAAAAAAAATAGAAGAGAAAGGAAACCTTCCATATTCATTCTATGAGGCCAGCCTTACCCTGATACCAAAAAGATAAAGACACCACACAAAAAAAGAGAACTACAGGCCAATATCCCTAATGAACATAGGTGCAAAAATCCTCAACAAAATGTTAACAAACTAAATTCAACAATATGTAAAAAAATCATTTACCATGATCAAGGGATATTTATTCCCAGCATGCAAGGGTGGTTTGACATTCATAGGTTAATCAATATGATATATCACATCAGTAAGAGAAGAGAAGATAGGATAAGAACCATATGATCATTTCAATAGATGCAGAAAAAGCATTTCACAAAGTACAATATCCATTCATGATAAAAACCCTCAACAAAATAGGTTTAGAGGGAACATACCTCAACATAATAAATGCCATCTATGAAAAACCCACAGCGAACATCATCCTTAATGGGGAAAAACTGAGAGCTTTTTCCCCAAGGTCAAGAACAGGACAAGGATGTCTGCTATCACCACTTTTATTCATCATAGTACTGGGAATCCTAGCCACAGCAATCAGACAAGAGAAATAAAAGGCATCCAAATTGGTAAGGAAGAGGTAAAACTTTCACTATTTGCAGATGATATGATATTATATATAGAAAACCCTAAAGACTCCACCAAAAAACTGCTAGAACTAATAAATGAATTGAGTAAGGTCACAGGATACAAAATTGATATACAGAAATCTGTTGCATTTCTATACTAATAATGAAGCAGCACAAGAGAAATTAAGAAAATAATCCCATTTATAGTTGCACCAAAGATAATGAAATACCTAGGAATAAGTCTTACCAAAGAGGTGAAAGATCTGTACTCTGAAAACTATGAAACACTGATGAAAGAAATTGAAGATGATACAAATGGAAAGACATTCTGTGCTGATGGATTGGAAAAACAAATATTGTTAAAATGACTCTACTACCCAAAGCAATCTACACATTTAATGCAATCCCTATCAAAATACCAACAGCATTTTTCACAGGACTGGAGGAAACACCTAAAAGAGAGAGAAGAGAACACAGGCAGTAATCTCTCTAACATTGGCTTTGGCAACATCTTTTTAGATATGTCTCCTGAAGCAAGGGAAACAAAAGCAAAAATAAACTACCGGGACTTCATCAAAATAAAAAGCTTCTGCACTGAAAGGAAACAACCAACTAAGCTAAAGGACAACCTACTGAATGGGAGAAGATATTTGCAAATGACGTATCTGATAAAGGCTTAGCATCCAAAATATATAGAGAACGGATACAACTCAACACCCCAAAGACAAATAATCCAATTAAAAAATTGGTAGAAGACATGAACAGACATTTCTCCAAAGAAGACACGCAGATGGCCAACAGACACATGAAAAGATGCTCATCATCACTCATGACGAGAGAAATACACATCAAAACTACAATGAGATACCACCTCCCATCTGTCAGAATGGCTAAAATCAGCAACACAAGAAACAACAGTTGTTGGCGAGGATATGGGGAAAGGGGAACCCTTGTGCACTATTGGCGGGAATGCAAACTGGTGCAGCCACTGTGGACAACAGTATGGAGATACCTCAAAAATTAAAAATGGAACTACCGTATGATCAGTAATTCCACGACTGGTTACTTACCCAAAGAATATGAAAACACTAACTGGAAAACATACGTGCCCCCTGAAGTTTATGGCAGCGTTATCTACAATAGCCAAGATATGGAAGCAGCCCAAGTGTCCATCAACAGATGAGTGGATAAAGAAGATGTGGTGTGTACACAATAGAATATTAATTGGCTATAAAAAAGAATGAAATTTTGCCATTAGCAACAACATGGATGGAGCTAGTGTGAATTATGCTAAGTGAAATAAGTCAGAGAAAGAAAAATACCATATAATTTCACTCATAGGTGGAATTTAAGAAACAAAACAAGCGAAGAAACAGATAGACAAACTAAGAAACAGACTCTTAAGTCTAGAGAGCAAACTGGTGTTCACCAGAGGGGAAGTGGGGGGGGGTAGATGAAACAGGTGAAGGGAATTAAGACTATACTTATGATGAGCGCTGAATAATGTATAGAATTGTTGAATTCTATTGTACAACTGAAACTAATAAAACACTGTATGTTAAGTATGCTGGATTTAAAAAAATAACTAAAAAAGAAAATAAAAATAAATCAGTGACTTAAAGTAAAAGCAGATCGTCCTACATAATGTGGGTGGGCCTCATCTAATCAGCTGACAGCCTGAATAGAACAAAAGACTGACTTCCCCTGAGCAAGAGGGAATTCTGCAGCAGGTAGCCTTCAGACTGGAGCTACTGAATCAGCTTTCCTGTGTCTCCAGGCTGCTGGCCCGCCCTGCAGATCTTGGACTTACCAGCCTTTGTAACTGCATGAGCCAGTTCTCACGGGAATGCTGACTGATATGGGGGTGAGTTGGCGGTGAGGTTAGGGCAAGACGCACTGGGCCGGTCTGAAATATTTTTCTTTTCTAAGCTCTTGGCCAGGTAGGGTTAAGCAATTTATTTGATGGGGAGTCCTTAGCAGGCAGGGCTGTGGGTGCCAAGCCCGCTGTGTCGTGCCCAGCAGGGCACCCCATACTGATGGGTGGTTTAATAAACCGTTCTCACTCCCTCATAGGAAGAGTGGTGGGTCAGTGTGGCCCAATGCGAAACGCACAAGGAAGAGAAATGGAGTGCAGGTTTCAGTCCTCCCCCTTCTGCTGGGTGGTCTTGGGTGTTCCAACGCCCTGTCCTTCTCCTTGATTCTTCCTTGGGATAGTGAACGGCACACCTGTTTGGATGTTACGTAAAATAAACATAACATTAAAATACGTGAAAATACTTCAGGAAGTTGAAAGCACCCTGACTTCTGGGCATTGTGTTTTCTAGAAAAGGAGGTGGGCAGTGGGTTGAGGGTTAGAGGCTCTGCATCTTTTCACAGGCCGCGTGGTGACAGGAGCTGAGCCAGGACCGAGGAAGCGGCTGGTATCCACGAATGTGGAGCCAAACCTTCTTTCTTCCTAGGGGCTGGGAAGTGGCGTAGCAAACCCTTGCTGGGAGCAGCTTAGGCTCGGTGAATGGGGACGCTAGGACCCACAGCTGCTCCAGTGTCAGACATAGAACCAGGACCGGACATTGGAGCCGCATATGTGTCCCAAGCAGTCAAGTCGTTCCCATCCATCACCCCTCTCCCATCCCGCGGAGCTGCTGACCCTCAGAAAGGGCACCACGGCTCGGGCTGTGGTTTGTAGGAATTGCTGTGGTTGGGACAAGACATGGTGAGGACATAAAAATCCAACTTCTGGGGCACCTGGGGGGCTCAGTCAGTTGAGCATCTGACTCTTGATCTCAGCTCAGGTCTTGGTCTTGGGATCTGGGGTTCAAGCCATGCATTGGGTGCCAGTGTGGAGCCTACTTAAAAAAGCCCATACCCCTGGCTTATTTCTAAGTCACAAGTGCATTCTGAGCGTGGCTTTGGGCACGTAAAAAGGTATTTATTTTGTGTCAGCAATACTTCCTTCAAACTAACACTCACTCGTGCTGTCAAAGCCATTTCTTCCTGATGATGTCACAGCAGAACTTTGAGATGTTTTGCAGTTGGGGCGCCTTCACAGGCTCCCCCTGACTCCATGGCTTAAAACCATGGGCGTTTTTCCTGGCTGGTTCTGGAGGCTGGAAGTCTGGAGTCAAGGTGACGGCGGGGTGCTACCCTCTCCGGAGCCTCTGGAGAAGAGCCCTCCTTGCGTCTCCCTGGCTGGTGGTGGCCCCCAACAATCCGTGCTGCTCCCTGGTTTGTAGCTGCGACACTGCAATGTCATGTCTTTTTCTCTTATAGGGATGAGGTCACTGGCTTTAGGGTCCGTAATCGAGTATGACCTCATTCTGATATATCTGCAGAGACCCTACTTTCAAATAAAGTCAGGTCTGAGGTTCCAGGAGGACAAGACTTCGGGGGGACATTATTCAGCTCACAACACAGAGAAATCAAGAGAGGAGCTCGGCCCAGGTGGCCTTGCTGTCCGTAGGGGTCTGAGCGCAGACCCTGCAGCCAGATGGGTTGGTAGGCAGAAATTCGGGGGATTTTTGCCACATGCCCTGTTCCATTAGAAAACTGTGGCCTGCTTTTCCCAATGTCCCGTTGCTCTCTGGGGTGGGGAGGCCAAATTCATCTCTGGCTTCCTGAGTTTGGTGAGCCAGGATGCGTGATCTTTTCTCACACTGCCTCTGAGCACTGACTTCATTTGGTCTGAAAATCGTCAGCCCAGCAGCATCTCCTTGGTGGGCTCGGTTGGCACCGGGTTCACAAGCACTGGCCTGTCACCGATGGCCCCTTGGTCCTGTCCAGGCAACTCCCTTGGTCAGGCTGAGTGGCCACAAGCAGCAGACATGCTCAGTTCCCCCAGCCACCCAGAGGCCACAGCGCCCAGGGTATAGGGGGCTGCAGACCCTGATTCCCCTTCTTGGGGTCTCTGCAGTGTCACTTCCTTCTGGAACTTTCCATGTCTGGGTCCTGGTCATTCAGGTCCCTCGGGTGATGCAGCCCCTCACCTGAGTCCTCCCTGATGCCCTTCAATTCTATTTCTTCCTGTCACCTCTGCCCCCTGTTCCCATGATAGGCTGTGTGATGACAGGGCTAGATTTTCTTGCTCACTGCTGCGTTCCAAGGCTGAGAACAGGGCCGGACATGTTCAGTAAGTCAGCACTTTCTTTTCATCCTGTCGACCATGGAGAGACAACACGCGGTGTTGGATGGAGCAGATGATTCTGGATTCCAGGACGGGGTCGGTGGGGCCTGCTGCTCACTCATCAGATGCCCGGGGTGGGGGCATCCAGCATGCCGAGTGCGTGAGCAGATGGAGTACTACAGTAAGATAACGTGATACAGACCCACGATCACGAGGACTCACCCACTTGCAAGCTTTCGAAAGCCAGAGGACACTATGGAGTGGAGACAGGGAAGAGAATGTTCCAGAGAAAAGAGGCTTCTCCTAATGCTAAGCTGTCAGTGGGGCAGCCCCGGGGACTCATTACCTCCTGCAGGTTGAGATTTCAGCCATTCCTTACTCTTCCAGGAAGGCATTGCTGCAGAACAGCATGGTTATTTTTAGCAAAATAACTGCTTTAGACAAGCACGGTAATTTTTAATCTCCTGATTATCCATGCTGTGGGCCTGAAGAAGGAAGTCTCCTTGAGGTACATTCTGGAGTATTTCTATAATTTCCTGCCTCTTGAGGTGGGTCCCGGCTGCTCCCGACCGACATTTGGGGCTGACTGGCATTTGGGGCTGACGTTGGTGTGGGGAGAGGCCCCCCCTGGAGGCTCCCTCCGGTGGACGGTGAGTCCTTGCTCCGTGACCCTGTGGAAGTTGGGGCTGGGGAGCAGCTGGAGAGTTTGGGACAGGACCTCTGTGCTGAGTTAGCTTAAGCCTAGTGTTGGCACAGATGGATGGGGCTCAGCATTCACAGGAAGAGCTTCACACTGAGTGCTTTCTCTGCTCGTGGCCCCCTTCCATCCTGACCTCTCTGCAGACTCCCCTGGCCTGCCTTGGCCTCTCCTGAGCCTCCAGCTTGGCACACGTCCAGGTCCAGGAGTCTGACCTCCTGTCTCTCTCTTGTGTAGCATCTCTGGCAAACCCCCGATTTCCACCCTGGGCCTCACTTCTGCCCTGTCTGCCTGGCCCAGCCCAGCCTGGCCCAGCGAGGCCCTGGGCAGCCTGGGTCTCCAGAGTTCCTGGTCCACGACCGGTGGGAGAACCACTCCTCGAGCTTTGTCACTGATGATCTGCGGCTGTCTTTCTAGCCTTTGTCTGTGCTCGTTCGAACCTCCATCTCAACAGTTTGGTGAGAAAACAAAGAGGGGAGATGGCCCACGAGAAAGTGAAACAAACAGCGAGGAGGGCCCTGAGTTCAAGTTCAGCCTGTACACTTGACAATTTTGATGAAATGGGCCAGTTCTTGCCAACTGTCAGAGCTCAAGATGACCCGAATAGTCCTACATCTATTAAGGAAATTGAAGTTGTAGCTTACTTAAACCTTCCCATAAAGAGGGGCGTCCAGGTGGCTCAGTTGGTTAAGTGTCCCACTCTTGATTTCAGCTCAGGTCGTGATCTCAGGGTTGTGAGACTGAGCCCCACAATGGGCTCCATGCGCAGTGGACAGTGGGCTTGAGATTCTCTCTCTCCCTCTCCCTTTGCCCCTCTCCCATCTTGTGCACACACTCTCTCTCTAAATAAATCTTAAAAAAAAAAAACCTTCCCATAAATAAAGTGTTGTTTAGAAAAAAAAAACAACAGAAAAATCTGTGTAGCCTGAGGAGTTCTTAGATCCAACACCAGAAGTTTAATCAGTAAGAGAGAGATAAATTGGATAAACTGAGACGTGTTAAGAGGACAACATTTGCTCTGAGAAACACACCGTTAAGAATGGAAAGAGAAGCCACAGAGCAGAAGAAGATATTGCCAAATCACATATCTGACAAAGGACTTGCATCCAGAATATATAAAGAGCTCTCAGAAATCATCAATAAGAAAACAAACAGCTTTTTAAAAAGATGGGCAAATGATCTGAACACATGCTTCACCAAAGAAGGTATACAGATGGCGATTAAGCCCATGCAAAGATGCTCAACATCTTCAATTAGTCGTTGGAGAAATGCAACTTAAAACTGTAATGAGACATCTTTACACACCTATGGAAATGGCTAAAATAGAAGAAATCCAAATTGACACAGAGTCGTTAAGGATGCTAAGCTTCTCACTCATTGCTGGGGGAGGGGGTGCAAGGTGGTACAGCTTCTTTGGAAAGCAGCTTCTCAGTTCCTTATGAAGTTAAACATACAACACCCACAGGGCCATCCCCACCGCACTGCCTGTGTCTCCCGGGCTCGGATGCTGCTCAGGAGGTCGGGGCTGAGAGAGCATGAATGAGTGCTAAGAAGAGGGTGACCTAACCCTCACTCTTCTGGAAGCTTCCCTTTTTTCTTTTCTTTTCTTTTCTTTTCTTTTCTTTTCTTTTCTTTTCTTTTCTTTTTTCTTTTCTTTTCTTTCTTTTTTCTTTTCTCCTTTCCTTTCTTTTTTTTTCTTTTCTTTCTCCCTCCGTCCTTCCCTCCCTCCCTTCCTTTCTTTTTTTTAAGATTTTATTTATTTACTTACAGAGGGAGAGTGAGCGGGAAAGGGGTGAAGGGCAGAGGGAGAGGGAGAATCTCACGCGGACTTTCCACTGAGCTTGGAGCCCAACACTGGGCTCCATCTCATGACCCCGAGATCATGACCTGAGCTGAAATCAAGAGTCAGACGCTTAACCAACTGAGCCCACCAGGTGCCCCTGGAAGCTTGGTTTCATTCCACGTACACAGTTGCTCATTGTGGATGTCCTTGGGATCCTGCTTCGGCGCCTCCATGTGTCTTGGGAGGGAGAGCAATGTAATGCTAACTCATAAGTTTCAGTGTCAGAGAGGCCTTGGTTTGAATCCTGCGGCCAGAGCAGTGATCTTGGGCAAGGACTTTAACTACTTTTGGTTTCAGCTTCTCAGCCTCTAAGACGGGGACAATAATATAGCTACTTCACGGGGTGGCCGAGGATTAAGCAATCAAAGGCATGCACTTGAAGCGCAGTGCCCAGCATGGGGAGCACATAATAAACAAACAAGGTGTCAGGTGAGAGATGCACAGATTGGAGAGTGGTCCCGGGGGGAGGGGTTGCTGAAGCCTCTGTCCTCCTTGTGCCCACGGCCAGCACTGGCCCGGAAAAGCAGCCACCAAGTACCTTCTGTGTCATGGAGCTCTGGGGCCGAAGTCACACTCAGGGCTCACTCCTTTCTTCACACTTTCCTCCAGGCCAGGCCCTGGCTCTCAGACGCGCCCAGCAGCTCTGAATCCTCAGGGTCACTCCCCCTGCTTCATGCACCTTCACTCCAGACTCCCTTCCCAGCCCCTGGATGGGTATATGGCACAGGTCAGGACGGGACGGGACCTGGACAGTCACAGCAGCAGCTCGGGGCCTGACTCCTTTCCTCCTGGACTACCCGCCTTTTGGAGCTTATATGTGGTACATCAATAGTTGTGGGGTTCTAAAGCCATTTGGGGACTGACTTTCAGTTCCTGGATCAAAATATGGTGAATTGTGTGTATAATTGGATAAATAACAGGCTGAAGGTTTGCTGATGCCGTCCTGTGAGAGCAAGGAAGGACGAACTTTGGGCTCTGCCATGGGCTTCTCGGTTTGCTTCTGTGTCGGGGTGAATGTGGATGTGCATATTGAGGACCTTATGTTCAATAGGATTTGTGGTTGGGGATAGATCCTATCTCACCAGACTGGACTGATGGACCAAACCAAAGAGGGAAGAATGAAAAGGGATAAGGGTCAGTTCTTGTTCTTAGGCCTTCAAATCCAACAACGTGCACACAGAATGACATGGACTGAGTTTAATGAGCACATGGGAAAGATCTGGGGCTTTTAGTCTTCAGTACGAAGCCAGGGATGTGGATGCGATGTGGAAACAAAAAAGCTAATGCTATCAGGTTGCATTAACAGAGACATAGGTTACAGAACAGAGGAGGTGATACGTTTACTCTCTGTGCTAAACTGCCCTCATCTTGAATGTGGCATTTACTCTTGACAGTCACATTTTAGCAGAGACATTTACAACCTGTCACGTCAGCAGAGGGCAACCAGGATGACGAGGCAACTTAGTGCCAGTTTGTACAAAGGTTGGAAAAAGTTAGCTTGCAGAACAAAGATTTGCTGGGTTCAGGATAGCCGACAATACTTAAGGGGGTTCCTTGTGGAAGGGTGATTTGACCCATTCTACATGCCTCCAAAGCAGGGCTATATAATAGAACTTCCTGTGATGATGAAAATATTTTATGTCTGTGCCATTTAATAGCTACCAGACAGAGATGGTTTTTGAGCAAATAAAATGTGGGAACTGAATTTTTAATTTAACTAATTTAAATTAAAATTGAAATGGCTTAGTGTGGCTACCTTCTTGGATGGTGAAGCATTAGAGGGAAAATAGAAGAGTAGACCGGGGTTGGCAAATTTTTTTCTGTAAAGGGCAAGGCAGTAACTATTTTGGACTTTGCTGGGCATAAGGCATCTATTGAAACAACTGGGTTCTCCCATTGTAGCGGGAAAGTATACGCAGTATAGGGAAGGATGAATGCGCCTGTGTTCTAATAAAACTTTATTTACAGAAACTGAAATTTGAATATAATTTCTACATGTCACAAAATATTCTTCTTTTGTTTTTTCTATGACTTTAAAGACGTAAAAACCATTCTTAGCTCCCAGGTTGTACAAAAATGGGTGTCAGGCTGGATTTGGCTTTGTAGTTTGCTGACTCTGGCTTAGGATGTGGGCGGGAGCCTCAGGGAGTCATGTGAATTCAAGAAAGGGAGACAGTATTAATTAGAGGTGGCTGGGAATGGCCTGAGCACCCTCAGTGAGAGGTGAGTTCTTGTCACTAGTGGTTCAAGTACAGTCTGGGTAACTGTCTGGCAAGGAATGAGGCTTAATACAGGTTATACCAGAACTTCCCTGAATTCTGTAGGACTTTTGAAATCAGGATGGCATGTGACTGCTTTAAAATGACACCTGCTTTGTGCAGGGAAGTAGGTTGTCTCCCCCACTGGGTACTTACTCTGAGCCCCGTGTTGCTGGGATGGGGACACTGGGGGGTGGCTGCCACCTTTTTGCGACTGTGGTTCTGCCAAGCATTCCAGGGCCCCTGGGATGTGCCTTCATGGGGGAGCTGGTTACAGCCATTTATGTGCAGCCCAGGAGAGATGCTGTTGAAAGCATCTCAGGCCTCCATGCCAGTGCTCTCTGGCGAGCTAAGAATTTCTGTCCAGAATGAAGTTGAGGACCCAAGTCCAGCGGACCCGTCCATGAAGACAGGACTGCTCAGGAGCTGATCGTCCAGCCTGTGGACCTCCAGGGATGGGGTTCTCTTTGTTACCGTGGACCCTGCTTTCTTGCCTTTCTCTTCTCCCTCTGTCCTGCCTTCTGTCCGTCTCACTTCCAGTCAGCATCTCTGCCAAAATGAACGCAAATAGAAAATAAACAGCTTTTTCCTGCAAGGAGAGAAGGGAAAGCACTGGCTTGAAGTTTGAATGTCTTGTGTCTTTATCTACCCCTCCCCCTGCCGTTACTGTAATGGAGTTTTTTCCATGTCTTCGTAAGGCACAGGAAACAAATGAAGCTTGACTTGGGGGCTTTACAACAATTGAGATAAACACCTCTGGCGTGCAACATTGTGTAAGTTTAAGTGGACAGTGTGTTGACTTGATACATGAATGTTGCAGAACGGTTCCCATTGTAGGATTAGCTCCCCCCCGCATGTGGTTATTACTTAAGAGCTGTCTCTTGGCCAGTTTAACGTTGAGAGTACAGTTTTGTTGTCTGTATGCACAAGACTGTGCATCAGGTCTGCAGGACTTAGTTGTCTACTCGTGGCAGGTGCGTGCCCTGAAACAGCATCTTGTGCTCTCCCTACTTCGGGGAGTTTTAAGCATACACAGAAGACAGAGGAGTGCTGTGGGCCCCAAGTGTCCATCACCAGCTTTAACGGAAAATACCTCCCGGCCAGTCTCAGATCACTGATACCTCCTTCCTGCCTCCTGTATTATTTTGAAGCAAATCTACAGGAAGACGTGGTACACTGACTCACCTTTGCACTAACGTCTCAATTTTGTACGTTCCATTTCAGATCATTGCCTTCGATGAGTTAAGGACGGATTTTAAGAGCCCCATAGACCAGTGTAACCCTGTTCACGCGGTAAGTAGCGGGTGCTGGTGGGGGGCAGGGCGGTGTCAGGGCGGGTTACTAGGACCTGTGGAGGAGGGACGTTCGATGGGGGCTGGATAAAGTGCCTCTACTCCTGGCTCAGGGCCGTCGAGGACACCTCTCATTCCTGAGGGCCTCCTGGATCCCGACGTGTCTTGCAAGCCAAATATTATGATCCCAGTAAGCCAGGTGGGAAAGGTCTGCTGTGCTGTGGCAGTCGGGTCTTTTGAGGCCTCGAGCTGGTGTTTCTGGTTATTCGTCCTTGAACAAGGAGAGACGCTCCATGTTGGCCAACCTGCTGGCAGGCTATGGGAGCCTCCCTTAGCGGTTGTCTGCGTGCTGCGCTTGGCCAGGTCTCTCAGAGGAAAACATGTGGACTGGTTGGATGTACAGAGCCCCTAGGCCCACATCCACCGCCCACGGGGACACTCATCTTGAGAGGCTCTGTGGGCCTGAGGCCAGCTCTCCTCCTGCTGGGGGATCTGATGCAGTCTGGCCCTGGCATCCAGGCTCAGCACATGCTGGTCTGGATCTGACCGTTCCATCTCACTGCTGCTCCCACGTGCCCTGGAGTGGACGTGGAAAGCGGCTTTGGTGCAGGGAGAGGAGGAGGACCCTACTTCCAACGAATGCGGTGGGTGCAGCCCACTTCCCAGAGCTGGGGACCAACTGCTCAGGTGGACAGAGCCTTGTCCACACCCATTCCAGAGCAGCACTGCTGGACGCGAGAGAGGGAGCACACACGGTTCGTTCCGGTATGTCTCTCAGCCGGAACTCACGGGGTCCATGTGTGGTTGAAGCTCCTTCTGGGCCCTGGGTTCTAGCGCCAAGCCCAGTTTTTGTTTGAATAGCTCTGTGGATATTTCCAGTTAAAGGTTGTAGACCGAACAGCAGGATTTGCTAGTATGACTCCGTCTTAACCTGGAGGGCTTATGATGTCACTTTTAAGTGACAGGGACAGAGAGGTCTGTTCTCCTTAAAGAAAGATGTGCTCCCTGGAGGAGCCAGAAGACCAGGGACTAGGCTTCAGTGTTGCCCTTGTAAACTCAGGGTTTTTATTGGAGTCGTATGTTTTTGTGAGTTTTTACTGCACACTAGAGCTTTATACCTGTAACCTACAGTCCTGACAACTCTGCCCGAATGGCATCATTTACTGCACGTAGAGCCTCGTATGCAAGGGCCCACAGCCCCTGGAGGTTGGCCTGTTCCCAGAGCTCGTGTTCTTACCACCTACTTACTCCATGTTGTCTCTCTCAGAGATCTGAGTTTCTAACACCTGATTTTATCATCCCTTTGGCATCAGATTCTTTCGTTCTGTGAAATTGAGCCAGACCCTTTCAAAGTCGACAGTGTGAAGCAGAAATTTGTGGCAAGTTGCAAGAATCCCTAAGATGCACCTGAAAACTTCTTAGGTTTTGTGATACGTACTTGCATTAAAGTCCATTTTGTTTCCATCTCCTGTCCCCCCCCCCCCGCCACCTGTGATAACTTGGCTCCACCAGGTCTGAAGGGTTACCCCCTGGTCTCATTTCTTTCTGGATGTTTTGTGTTTGGCACCAGCATTGCACATCTGGCCCGTTGGTACCCACCAGGTGCCTAGAGCTGCTCTAGTCCGAGAGGGAGCCTCCTTTCCCTCCTCCTAGCTGTGTGGGCTCAGATGAGCTCACTGGAAACACCCAGGGCTTTCTTGAATGATCCCGGGTGCACGCTAGTGTGGAAACGTGTCCTCCGCTCCCTCCCGTCCTTCCAATTCAGCCCAGGCAATTGGCGAACACACGAGACAGCTGCGTGGAACCACGTCCATCTGGCCACAGCGAGTTCCTTAGTTTGGACAGAGCAGAGAATATAGGACTGGCGGCCTCCGGGGAAGGTCCTGCACACAGTAGGCGCTCAGCTATTGTTGACGAGAAGGAGAGTGCGTGCTGCAGGGGAGGTGTAGCGTGGAGGCTGGGTCTCAGCTCTTCACTCCTATCGTGAAAGCCACGCTCCTAACTGGGTAATGACTTAATTAAGGAGATGGACCCTGCCGACCAGACATCTCGTGGACAGACTGAAGCCCCCCCAGGAAAGGACTCTTGTCCGAGATTTCTAAAAAAATCCAGTAAAACCCTACATGGAAGAGTATTAGACGTATTTTCTTGGTTCTTATGATTTATTCCCTGGCAGGAAGTTAAGTGCTTTGGATGCCCCATTAACTCACGTTCGAGGTCTTTTGGGCTCCATAGAGCCCCCCAAAATGCGTCTCCCCCTCAGGTGGCTTGGAGAAGCTACTGCACTGGTTGGTGACGCCAGCCCTGGGTGGACTTAGCTGCAAACAGTTGCTCTACGAGTGAGCCTGAGGCCCACTGGCTCTCTGGATCCAAGGTCCCCTAGTGCCCCAAATCTTACAGGGCCCTCGAGGTGGACCCCCTTCCAGGAGCTGGAAAGGAGGAGGGCCCTGTTTTACTCCCAGCTTCTCAGTCAGCCCTTCCCCTTCCTTTACCAGCGGGCCTGTTAGTGTCACCGGCAAGTAAGGCGAGCCACCAGCGAAGCCCTCACCGGGACGGAGCCAGTGCGTGTCCCGTAGCAGCCTCTCTGTGCCTGCACCTCACACCTTTCCCCTTATTCTCCACGTTGGCAGCCTCGATGCCCAGTGTGTGTGGGGTTTGTGTGTGTGCATGCGTGTGTGGGCATACACGGGGTCTGTCTTCCTAGCCACGGGGACGCTACCTTGTCCTGATGTCGGCTCTTTCCTCTGGGCTCAAAGGATACGCAGGAATCACTGTATGATTCAATTAGGGAAGCCACCTGTCTGCTCCAGATCCGCGAGCAAGTTCATTAGCATCATGTCCATGGTCCCCAAATTGCCTCGTAATGAAGCATCGGGCAGACGCCGCAGCTGTGCTCAGAGGGGCTTTGGAAAACAAGAAGTGACTGCAGGAAAGGGGTGGTGGCCCACAGGGTGTGTGTGATGGGCCTGTCATCCCCGCCAGCCCGGGCACCTGTTCCCAGCCCCGAGCCAGGCTCTGGGATGGACTTCGACATCTTGAAACGTCTTAGCCTGGGGGCACAGCTGGTGTCTACTTTAGTGGGATGATTCCTTCCTCTAGATTCACTCACTTTAGAAAAATAAAATCAATGGGCAGAGAACTTCCCTACCATAGACTCTACTCAGGGCACATCTGCTGCGGAGCCCCAAGTGGGCAGCCCCCCGGGAGGGCTGACTCAGCCTCCAGGGTGTCCCTAGGACTTAGTTATCTTGTAACTGGAAGTTTGTACCTTTTGACCCCCTCTGTCCAGTTCCCTCTCCCCTACTCCCTGTCTCTGATAACCACACACCTGATCTCCTTTTCTGTGAGTTTGTTTTGTTGTTGTTTTGTTTTGTTTTATTTTAGGATCCATATATAAGTGAGATCCTATGGTATTTGTCTTTCTCTGTCTGGCTTATTTCACTGACCGTAACACCATCAGGGTCAATCCATGTTGTTGCAAATGGTAGCATTTCCTTCTTTTTGTGGCTGAGTAATATTCCTGTGTGTGTGTTATCATGACTGTATAAGAGATAAGAGTAACCTGCAATATAGTATACTATGGTGTGTGTACATATATACACACAACGTTTTCTTTATCCATTCACACACCCAGGGACACTCAGGCTACTTCCATGTCGTGACTATTATAAATAATGCTGCAATGAACACAGAGGTGCAGATATCTTTTCCAGAGAGTGATTTCATTTCCTCCGGGGAGATACCCAGAAGTAGAATTGCTGGATGATATGGTAGTTCTATTTTTAACATTCGAGGAACCTCCCTAATGTTTTCGTAGTGGCTGCACCAATTTCCATTCCCAGCAACAGCGCACGAAGGTCCCCTTTTCTCCCCGTGCTCGTCAGCAACTGTTGTCTCTTGACTTGTCGATAACAGCCATTCTGACAGGTGTGAGGTGAGAGCTCACTGTGGTTTTGATGTGCATTTCCCTGATGATCAGTGATGAGCATCTTTTCATGTACCTGCGGATGGATATCTGTATGTCTTCTTTGCCAAAATATTGTTCAGATCCTCTGCCCATTTATTTGGATTATTTGGTTTTTTGGCTGTTGAGTTCTATGAGCAAAAACCCTTGTGAGGAGCGGCTGGGTGGGAGGGTGGAGGTCTCTGGTGCTTGAAGGTTGGGGTTCTGCCTCCTCTCCTGGGGGCCAAATGTGGGACTTCTCATGTTCTTTCAGCAGACCATCTAACCTCCCCTCTTTTTCTTTCTTGTGCCTCCCGATAGAGGGAACGGCTGAGGAACATCGAGCGCATCTGCTTCCTCCTGAGAAAGGTTGGTGCCTGCTGCAGCCCTGTCTCCCCCGAAAGACAAATGGCGGGGGATGGAGCGGGGGCGGGGTGGGGAGCAAGTGAGCCACTGGCTGGAAACCTCCAGAGATAAAAGGAGCTCATTAGAAGGGGTGGCCATCAATCAAAATGACAGAGCAGCACTGGATAGCTGCTCGTGCCCTCTGGTTGGACTTAGAGGTTCTTTATCTTTGCGTGATGATGGATGACATTTCCAGCTCATGTTACCTGACAGCCTTTGTTCCCTGGGCTCGGGGAACTTTTTTTTTTTTTTTTTTTTAAAGATTTTATTTATTTATTTGACAGAGATAGAGACAGCCAGCGAGAGAGGGAACACAAGCAGGGGGAGTGGGAGAGGAAGAAGCAGGCTCATAGTGGAGGAGCCTGATGTGGGGCTCGATCCTGTAACGCCGGGATCACGCCCTGAGCCGAAGGCAGACGCTTAACCGCTGTGCCACCCAGGCGCCCCTCGGGGAACTTTTTAACTAGATGCTGGGTTTCCTTTGAGGTTTCAGCCTGCCGCTCAGCTTTGTAGTTTCATTGACGGCATCACTGGGAGTGTTTTAGGGGTGGGGTGGGAAGTGTTCTCAAAGGGGGAACCAAGCATTGGGAGAGTTGTTGTGAATGGATGGACGGTAGGTCACGGCTGCTCTAAGTGTGTCTGGGAAGCACGCGTGTGCATGCAGAGTCACGTGTGTGCGTGTAGCTCAAGCTTGGTATTTAGCACGCCTCTGTGACATAGCCGGGGAGCGCCGGGGAGCGCCAGTGGCAGAGGAGCTGGCGCTCCCCAGTCAGGACCATGCCTGCTGTCTGCAGTCAAGTGCAGAGAACAGCAGCTAGCAGGTGGAGGAAGCAGGGCCTATAGCCTTGAGCCAAAGGATATCCCCGGTCTCTGTCCAGAGCACACGGGCCACGGGACATGGGGAAGCCACCTGTCAACCCAGAGGGAGTTTCTGAGCCTCAGGTGAATAGGAGAGAGACAACTACCCTACCAACATGGACAGAGGAAATAACCGTGCAAGCTTTTGGATTTTTTTTCTGTATTTCCATAATGATACCTTTCACTGGAGGAGAGGACTTAATCAAGAAGTTACTTATTTTTCCAGCTATTCACTTGTCCTTTCATGTTCTCCTAGACCCTCAGTGTGGGGGAGTTCCCCATCTTGTGGGTCGTAGCAGGGAAGTGTGGTCAAATAAGGAAAATGCATTAAGAAAATAGTAGTGATCCAAAGAGTAAAGGGTGATGTAAGAAACCACATGACACTTGGTATTAAAGGCACCTCATGAATTTGTCAGTTATTTCCCCCCGTCATATCTTGGACACCAATAACCCCTTCAGCTGTCAGTTCCAGTTTGACACCTAAGTGTCTGTCACGCTCCCCACTCCCATCCTGAATGTGCCTCAGGGATTCTCTGGCAGGGCAATAATCCATATCCATTGTATCATTCTGGCTCACCCTTCTGCACTGCTTGGACACTGACTCTGGCCGGACAGTGGACAGTGGCCGGTGGTCGCCTCTGCCAGAGTCCTGCTTACAGCCCAAGGTCAAAGCCGAGGCCTTGAAAGAACAGAGGCTGGGCATTAGCATGACCATTTGTGAATTTACATATAGTTTGCATAAGATTCTAGAAACAGTAGACAGAGGCATTTTGCTCCAGGAAACATACTCCAAGTACCTTTTTCTGTTTCTTGTCCTTTTCATGTGGTCCTTCCCCCCATGCTGCGGCCTCTGCAGCTTCCGAGAACGCGGATGCTGTTCACCTTTAGTGGGAAACACCAGGGAGGATGGTCCAAGGTAGATGCCTGAGGACAGGAAACACTGACTTGAAATTCTCGGGTGTTACAGTTGCTCCCAGTCATGCGTCCTGCGGCAGAATGGTCTTCGCCTCACGACTAGTTAGCTGCGCGAGGACCAAGCCTGAAACACGTATTTTTACTCCATTTACTACACTTACTACTTACATCAGATTTGTATTTTAAGATCACACGTAACTCTCTATTGTGTTTGCCATCGATGTCCCTAACTGACAGGGTCTCCTACCCCGTCCGTGCCCACTGCCCTCCTTGGGGTCTGCTCCCCGCCAGCTCTGGTCCCTTCCATGGGAGAGGCGGTGGTGTACGCAGGCTTATGCTGCGTCCGGATGCAGCCCCTGCCCCGATTATCCGTGCAGCCCTCGGTGCCACTCTAACTCGGGGGCGGTGAGAACGGCGCCCTCCTCGCGCAACTGCTGTGAGATTCAGCGAGCGGATACAGGTGTGTGCGGCTCAGAGCTGCTCAGCACCGTGCATGTTGCTGCTGGTGTCCTGACCCTCGAGGCTGCCTGGAGCGCCGTGTGACACCCCAGAGCACACGCACATGCCGAGGCAGGTGAGGTGGCCCGTGGCCGGTGACCTCCCCTGTCTGAGCCCGGGCCGGTGACGTGGGGAGGGTTAGTGGGTCTTGTCAGCGCCACCACCTTCTGGCAACTGTACCTTCCAAGAAATTTCTTGGAACTTGTCCCCCAAACACCCAGAATGTGATGTGTCTTCGCAGCTGATTGTTGTTAAACCACCTCCTCGGCTTTCTCGGGAGGAAGGAAGGGATTTCAAAGTGGATCCATTTTTAGCTCGCTAATTATCAGAAAATGTGTTCTTTGGGTAATTGTCTGAACTGCAGGATTCTCGTGTCGACGTGCGCGTGTGATTCATTTTCTGTGGCAAGAGCCAGTTCACACGCTGCTCTCCCGCTGGAGCGGAACATGGGCTCCGTGGGTCGCTGCGAAAGACAGCTTGTGGGTGGGAAGCGCACTTGCCCCGAGGGGAGGAGGCTGACCTGCCCAGGGGCCCCGGCTGTGTCTCCAACTTCAGGAAATGGTTGGAGGAAAGGAGCTGATGGGAGAGCCCCAGGTTGGCATGAGTGTGAGGAGGAGCGTGCTTTGTGAGCGGTACTCAACAGACCTTGGACTTGGTTATCCCCGGGGGCCCGCGAAATGTCACAGTTGGGATGTCCCTTCCGGCTTTGACACATCTGTGCGTCTCCATCTTGCCCCCTGAACTCCACAAGTGCATCTCTAGTCCCACTGCAGGTTTCTGACATTTGTGGCTCTAAAAACCTCTGGTGGATAGGTAGTTCTCCCCCCCCTCCCCCGCCTTGAGCAGTCACCCTGGCACGTGGAGGAGCAGGAGGAGTGGGTGGGGTTGCGGTGCGGGGGTGCTGAGTTCATTGAGGTATAACCAGGCTGGTGGGATGGGGCAGGTCCACCAGGTTTTAATCTGGAAAGAATGGGGTGGTGATGAGATCACACGTGTTACCACTAATGACCACCTACGTCCTTCCCCCTTCATGCTTATCCGAACCACGCCTGAAGGGGGTGAGGGGCGGTGTCACGGGGTGAGGTGCAGCTGAATGGTGTGAAACCTGGGTCCCCTGCAGAAGTTCCATGACGTGGTCCCGCCAGCAGGGTTGGAGGAGGTAGGGAACGGCTAGAACCCTTTCCCAGTGCAGAGCCCTTTTGTCGAGTAGGAAGATCACACTGTTGTTCTGGATTCTTCCCCCTCCCCTGTGTCTGTGGGGTCATGTGCAGCTGCACAGGTCACGTCCCTGAAGCCAGCCCTGCCTGTACCCATGACCTTGCCGTGTGATTGTGCGGGTCCCCTCCCCCGCACTCATGTCAGGCTTGGCCACGTGAATGTGGGCAGATGTGCGAGTGTGCTGAGGTCTTCAGAGTCCTGGGTGTCCCTGCTCTCTTGTACTTCTGACATCACCAAGGCCACCCCCCTGGTGCAAGGAGTCTGGGATGCAGACCCCAGCCCACTGGGTCCAGCGACCCCCAGTCAACCTTTAGATGTGTGAGCAGTATAAACGATTATCACTGAATTTTGGAATGATTCGTTATGCAGCATTGTTAAGGCAATGGCTCACTGATGCTGTAAGCATGTGCTACTTGTATGAGGGGGAGAATCTTTTTAAAAAGTGATTGTGTCCTGTGCCTCTACACATCTGCTGTTTGCTGACTCTACCAATTTTATAAATAGATGGTTTCAAACTCTGCCCCAATTTCTTTGACCTCAGAGGAGGCTACTAAGTGCATTAATGTACCAGAACTGAGAAAAAGACCCAAGTCACTTTGGATCACAATGTTTGTCATGCATTAGGTACTTGGAAGAATAGCGAAGACGGTCCTTTTCTCTAATCCCTGCCACAAGGGATTGACTTGATTTCCAGTCTTTTCGGCTGCTGGTGTGGTTTTTCCTGCAGGGCTCTGGAGGGAGCCGTGTATTTTATTTGAGAGACATAATGCAGTGAAAAGAGACACACAAACTCAGCGGCCGTAGAGAGGCCATACTTGACTCAGAAATCTTCCAGATCAGAATTCTGGGTTGGCTGGCGGATTTCTAAAGCGTGCCGGGGCTAAGAGCTGCTTACATTTCCCGAGTGACCACTGTAATCCTCCCAACAACGCTATGATGTAGGTCATGGCTAGGAGCCCCACCTGATAGACGAGAAGTCAGGGCGTAGAGAGGTTTACCTCCGGGGCCTCATGCTTCCCAAGTCGGTGGAGCTGGGATCTGAAGACAAGTCTGACTAGAGTCCACATTTTTAATCACAAAATAGGGGAAACTGTTGGTTGTCTGAAACATGCTCCTTGTGGACCTTAGCTCTGGGAACATCGCTTGGCTGTTTAAAGGGAAGTTACAAGTCCCCAAAGCCACAGAGGTCCTCAGGGACCCTGTCCTGTGCTGGCTCGCCAGGATGGGGCCCAGTGGATTCCTTCAAGCCTCTTTTCTATGTTCATTTAACTTCTTGGTAGGATAGTTCACCCCTAGAGGGAATGTTTGAAGAGAAGTAAAAATATCCTAGAACAACACTTGTAACTGGTTCAGAAACTGTGTCTCATGTATAATGTATTTTCAGTCACTTTCTGTGGCAAAGTCCTTGTTAGTCAGAGGGAAAGATGGAACATTCTACTCGCTGTGTGAACGGGGGTGCTGTCACGGGGCTGCTGAACTGGGCAGTGGGGGGGAGCAGGAGCCCTGTCCTCGCTTCACTCTGTCCCCAAGGCCGTGGCAGGGCCCGCAGAGGACCCCGCAGAGAACCCCACAGCTGCTCTGGCTCCTGGGGCTGGTTGGCTCTGTCCTTCCCGTTCTTCATTACGATGATAATAGGGGATCAAGCCAGTTTACCGCCAGCGTGATTTCTCTTCCTGGTGGGTCCATGGGTCACCTGGTTGGCTCCCCCCATGTTGGCTTCTGGGGAGAAGGGGGCATTCTGCTCCCCTCTGGTCCTCCAGCGATGCGCCCAGGCCCTCTCGCGGTGTCACAGAGGAGCCGGGGGGGAAGTGGGAACACGTCAAGCTTTGGTTTGCATCAGATCTACCAGTGTCCTGTTGGCCGAAGGGAGTCCTGCGGCACAGCCCAGGGTGTTGGTTCGAAAGCGCCTCGGGAGCATTGCAGGCGTGAGCAGAAGGTGGCGAGGGCCTGAAGAGGGAGCCAGGCCGCTCCGGGTTGGCAGGTGGGTGGTTTCGCAAGCGAAGGAATGGACATATGGGGCTTGTCTCAGGCAGCCACAAGATGAGTAGACCTCTGCATCCACCCACCGAGTTTTAGAAGTTTATAAAGAGGCTTAATGGGGTTCAGTCACATGGACTGTTCACGGGATCCCAGCACCACATCACTGTCTGCTGGCCATCCTGGGGGCAGCTTCTGGGAGCAGGGAAGGCAGGGGGGACCCAGATTCCAAGGACAGGGGAGGGGCTGGTGAGCCCTGATCACCAGGATCCGCCTTAAGGGTCAACTGTGGATCATGTCCTCTGGGTCACCTCCCCCAACACAGGGTAGCAGTGGGAGGGACTACGGAGTTACAGGCAAAGGCGTGGATGTAGTGAGGCCATTCATAGCACCGTACCTGCCATCAATCTACCGCATAGCTGCACGAAGGGGATTAAGATTCGGGGGTCTAGACAATGAGACACCACCTCACTAGCATCAAAAAGACACAGGATAACGTGTTGGTGAGGATATACAGAAAACAGAAGCCTCGTGCCTTGTTGCTGGGAATGCACCCTGGCGTGGCCACTCCAGAAAACAGTATGGCGAAGTCTCGAAAGGTAAAAACAGAGCTGCCCTGTGATCCAGCCATTCTACTTAGGGTTTTATATGCGAAGGAAGTGAAAACACTAAGTCAGAGAGACATCTGCACCCCTGTGTTCGTTGTGGCGTTATTTACAACAGCCAAGATGCAGAGAAAACCCAAGTGTCCATCAGCAGATGGGTGGATAAAGAAGACGTGGTGTGTAGACACCAATGTCTCATTCATCCTCCAGTCTCCAGAGTTTAGCACAATGTGGGACCCGAGGCTGATGTTCAGTGTGTGACCAGGAGATGAAATGCTAAACCTGGAATGGACCTTAGAGTTCATCTGGCCAGACCCCTCATTTTCAGAAGGGGAAACTGAGACCTGAGGGATTAGTGGTTAGATGGCATCAGCGCCATGTGTCTGGGCTGCTTGGCTGGTGTGGCCACAGCCCCTCTGAGAGTCCGAGGTCACTGAGGCTGGACAGAAGGGGACCCAGCTGTGAGCTCTCTGGGGCAAGGCCCACACCTTGCTTCTCACGAGTGCCTCTGAGGGGCTGAGCTCAGGCTGCTGGGATGGGAAAATCCCTACCCCATTGCCAGTGGCCGTTTCACTGTGAGTAGCCTTTACTATGTGTGAGTCTTTCTTTCCTCCCAGGCTACAACCCCTTGCCCACTTGGCATCTGATAGGCCTGGGAATGAGAATGGCACGTTTATATCCTGCAGTTCTTGGTGAAAGTCATGGAAAAGATCCTTGGTCATTTCAAAATCAGCCTTCTCTGGTGAACAGTGGTCTTTCCATATAGATGCAGGGAAGGCGGGCAGTCTGACCGTCTGTAGCGGGCTCACGCATGAGGAGAGTTCCACACCATTCCTCCAGCCTCTACCTGTTCTTCCCATCATGACAACTGTACAGAGGTCTTAGCTCCCTTCCACCAAAGGGGTGGCCTCATTGGTGCCGTGGGTCTTCAAGGACTCCTTCTGTTTGTGGGCAGCTCTGAAGGTCAGCCGCATGCAGAAATCTGCAATAGATCGTGCCATGGATTTGGATCCTGTGTGTTTCTAGGCCAGGGGTACGGACATATTCCTGAGCTGTGAGTGAGCCTAGCTGGCCGCCCAGCACCCTCACAACATTGCAGCACGGCCTTGCTGTTCTCCGCTCTGTAGCCTACACGCAGGACTTCTAGTAATTGCCCATGGAGGCCACTTACCACTGGCAGGAAAGCTTTGCTGTCTGTCTTGTGCAAAATCATGTGCGAGCAGCGTGTCAGGAAGTGGTAAACGGTAGAGTGTGCTGCTCTGTTGTGTTTCTCATTAGTGGAACTGGTGGTTCCTAACCACTTTGTGTATTAAAATCTCCCGTGAAGATCTTTTTTTTTTTTAAGATCTTATTTATTTATTTGAGAGATGGAGAGAGCACAAGCAGGGGGAGGGGCAGAGGGAGAAGCAGACTCCCTGCTGAGCAGGGAGCCCGATGTGGGACTCAATCCCAGGACCCTGAGATCATGACCTGAGCTAAAGGCACATGCTTCACCGTCTGAGCCACCCAGGGCCCCCCCACCCCTGCTGGAGATCTTCTAAGGTACCTCTGCTTAGGAACCAGTTCTAGAAGTTCTGCCATAGTAGGTCTTGGGAGGGTCCCGTTTGGTTTCTTTTTTCTGCTGCAGAAAGCTTTATCGTTTCCATATGATCCAGGGCTTGGGCGAGGTCTCCAGGGGGCTTAAGGAGCTGCCACATGGCTGCAGGGAGAAACTCAGTCACAAGCCCCGGCATCAGGGAGATGCCGGGGGGCCCCCCAAAGGCTGCAGGGCTCCAGAGTTTCCTGGTCATGCTCGAGGGTGAGCCTTTTGAAGAGATGCTCGCCCAGCCCAGCCTGGGGGCCGGCCTGGCTGCAGAGGTGAGTCAGGGGGTCGCCTGTCTTCTTGATGGGTTCACCTCCTCATCTGGGAAGTCACAGAGATGGGGGTCCATGCGGGCAGAACCCAGGCACACCCATCCACAAGGCTCTGGCTTAGGTTCTTCTCCAGAACCTGGGTGGCTTTCATGGTGTCCAGAGTGTGACCCCAGTCATCTTGGGTTTGACCCTGCTGCTGCACTGGTCCTCCTTCCGGGGATGCTCAGTGTCCACTTCTCCTCACACTTCTCAGCCAGCTCGTGGGAGAAGTGGCCCACGCCCTCCAGAGCCACATCCTCCTGGTGGAAATAGAAGCCTGGAGAGAGGTGGGTGTGGGAGGCCTGTGGGCAGACTGGGTGGTTGACAGCAGCCTCCACGTCTGTGGAATGACCTTGACACATCCAGGAGCTCATGGCTGATCAGTAATAAGGAGCCTGGCTCAAAATAGTGTGTTGGCTAGTTGCAGAGGCACTGGGTGGGCAAGAAGATGGCTCCAAGGGTTGCAGCTAGAGGGGCGCCTGGATGGCTCAGTCGTTAAGCATCTGCCTTCGGCTTGGGTCATGATCCCAGGGTCCTGGGATCAAGCCCTGCATCGGGCTCCCTGCTCAGTGGGAAGCCTGCTTCTCCCTCTCCCACTCCCCCTGCTGGTGTTCCCTCTCTCGCTGTCTCTCTCTGTCCAATAAATAAATAAAACCTTAAAAAAAATTGTAGCTGGAGAAACTGTTTGGAGGGTGGTCAGAGGCTGGCATCCCTGGGTCTGTTCCGTCCAAACACTGTTGAAGCAAGAGACAGATCTGTGGGACTGCCGGGTGCGCTGCTTGGGAGGGTCCGGCTATTACTGGAAAATGCCCCATACGAGTGTCTCATGGGTGGCCATGTCAGAGGAACTCTGTGAGATGTAGCTGGTGATTTGAGTGGTTAGTGGGTGTCCTGGTGATTCACAAGCAGCTCCCAGGGTCTGGGGAACTGTGTCTGCTGTGGGCGGGGGCAAGAGAGAAGCACTTCGAGCCAGAGAGGTTGGCTGTTGGAAGGCAGCCCTGGGCTTGAGGAGCAGCCCCGGCCCGCTGTGTCCTGGCCGTGTGCGGAGGGAACATCTTCACAGTCCCACGTGAGGAAGACTGGTTCCACTCCACAAAGGAAGTCCAGCGACCCACGTGGAGGTGGAGGGAGAGAGCCTGAAACTGTCAGTGACCTTGGGGTGCATCACTGAGAGTGATCCCCAAACTTGGCTGTGCTTCATGTCACATTTGGAGAGGTTATTGAAAATATGGATTCCTGAATGCCCACCCCCTATGATGGTTAATTTTAGGTGTCAGCTTGACTGGGCCACAGCACTCAGACATGTTGTCAGACATTATTCTAGATGTTTCTGTGAGGGTGTTTGTGGATGAGATTAATATTTAGATTGGTGGACTTTGAATAAAACAGATTGCTCTCCATAATGAGGGTGGGCCTTATGCAATCAGTTGAAGGCCTCAATTGAACAAAAACTGACCTCCGCAAGCAAGAGGGGACTCTATAGCAGATTCAGACTTCAGCTGCTACATTGGGCCTCCCAGGATCTCCAGCCTGTTAGCCCACTCTGCAGAATTGGGACTTCCCAAGCCATTATAATTACACGAGCCAGTCCCTGAAAAAATCTCTATGTACGTGTAGACTCATGTATCCAAGGAAGCTATATTGTGATGAGAGTGTGGGCAGCTGACTAAGCTCTTTATGAGAGCTAGTGTACACACTGTGCACACACATATGCACATGGCATGCACACACACACACAGTCACATACACACATATACCATGCACACTGACTCACACAGCCACATACGCACACACCACACACATGCACACATAGCTACATATACATGCACACACCATGCACACTCATTCAGTCACACATGCACACACCATGCACACACATATGCACATAGCATGCACACTCACACATAGTCACATACACATACCATGCATGGTCAGTCACATACACACGCACACACCACACACACACGTAGCCACATATACATGCACATACCACGCACACTCATTCACAGTCACATATGCACACACATGTGCACACGGCATGCACACTCACAGTTACAAACACATACCATGCATGCTGACTCACACAGTCACCCCCCCACACACACATAGCCACATATCCACATGCTCACATGCACACTCATACATGCCACACACACACCACGCACATACTACATGCATTCACAAACACATGTGCACACATACCACACGTGTGCTCACACACATGCATGCTCACACACATGCGTGTGCACCCTGTCGGCTCTGTTTCTCTGGAGGACCCTGACTAATGTACCCCCCCATCCTGGGCAGTTCAAGCTCAGTAGATTTGTGGAGGGACCCCGGGACTGCCGTGAGCAGAGTCTCCCCTGAGCTGGGTAAAGTGATGCCCTCCAGCAGATGGTAAAGTCCTTGCTCAAGGTCACCCAGCTCCTGGGTCTGGCTCCAGAGCCCACGCTCACTCCCTTTCTCTCCTGCTGTTTCCATCTGTGGGAGCCGGTAACTTTCCATGCCTTCCATAGCTTCTTACTGTACACCAGGGGCCCATCTCTGCAGGCCACTGACCAAGAGTGACGAGCACCCGGTTTCCCTCGTGGTCTCCACAGTCGCGTGGACCAGAAAGGGAGGCTGATCCACTCCTGCATCCATCGCAAAGCCTGTCTCACAGCCTGAACTCCTAGGCAGATTTATGGACCTGGTAGTTTTGCTATGAGAAGTCACCAAATCACCGGCTGCTTTTCTGTAACCCCTTTCTCCTCTCCGGAGTGTAAAAAGGAATTCCTGGTGCCACAGGTGAGGGAGGCAGGAACGTGTAATGTGTGTGGGATCCACTGCCAGAGAAGGGCACAGGGAGCTCGCTCTGTCGGGGAGCCCGTCCAGAACGGGGTGTGGTGGGAGGAGACTCTGCCCCAAGGGCTCATCTGGGGACCCACACTCCCCCTGCCCAGTCCACGCGGTCTGCAAGGGTGTCCCACCGCCTTGTCCCTTCAAGCCCCAGGGTGGGGGGAGGGAAAGGACCAGAAGGTGCACACACCTCCTCCACTTAACTCCTTGGCCAGCTCTTGGGCAAGTGGACACAGCTGGTCTTACGGGGGGGGGGTCTCTGTGCTCAGCCAACGATCACGGATTTCATCCCAGAGAGAAGGGGCAGATCTTGACCACAGGGAGGAATCAGTCTGTAAAGCCGCCAGTGCAGGGCACATGGCCACTGCTCTGCACTGAGTGAGGTGGGGGGAGGGGCCCTGCCGGGCAGGGGTGTGTGTGTGGGGGGGCAGGCACTAGAAGTGGGGGTGATGTTGCTAACCTGGAGAAGTCTGGGCATCGTGGGGCTGGACAGGGGAGCCAAGGCATCCTGGATGTTGGCTTGGCTGGTTCCAATGGGTGCTGATCTGACTTGATTCATTCATTCGACTGGAATACATTTAGCACCTGCTGTGTCCATGGCCCTGTGTCCTGTGCTGAGGGGGATGGGTGTGTGTGTGTGTATGTGTGTGTGAGAGAGAGAGAGAGAGAGAGAACTGTGGAGACCTGCTCAGTCCAGCTAAAAGGGATCTTGCCTTTTTTATGAATCCCTGCCTCAGAGTCTCTCAAAGCCCCAACCACACGATACTTTATATTAGAGTCCCTTGCACATGTCTTACACATTTGTATTTTTGAAGGAAGGGATCATGCCCTCCTAATTTGTGTCCCTGCCCCGTTGTCTAGCATGGTATCTGCTTTATGTTAATTAGCTAAATGGATTAGGGAACGGGAGCCTGGAGGCCACATAATAGCTTCTGGCAGAATTCTCTCTGCTGATCCATGGATTAAGGCAAGTGACAGGAGCAGAGAGAGGCCAGTGGCAGGTGTGATGTGCGCTTTGTCTCGTGAATCGTCCCTCACTGCCCGGCGGGTGAGCACGGTAACAGATGGGGTTCGAGCACCAGTTCTCAACCTGGCTGCGCATCGGCATGGCCTGGGGAGCTTACAAAATGCTGCTCCTGGGTCCCACCCCTGGAGATTCTGTCTCAGGAGTGTGGGACGCGGCCTGGGCATTGGGATTGGGGGAGCCCCCGGGGCGAGGCTGCAGATCTCGGAACTGGAGGGTAAGCTGGGCTCTGGCCAAGCAGGTGGGAGGGGTTGTCACTGGCACAGCCCCCAGGGTGTGATGTAGAGAGCCATAATTCCCTAACCCGTGCCCCAGTACAAGCGATAACTTGCCGGTGGGAGCTGGACCCGAGGTGTGAGTGCCTGCTGCCTGCTTCCAGGGAGGGGGTCATGCCTGGGGGAGGACTCTGCACGGAATCTGCACACAGCCTGTTTTCCTTGGTGTAGCTTTGCTTCCAGAAGCCCCCTTTCCACAATGTGACGAGGAGTAAAACCTTCTGTTTTCAACCCCCGCCCCCACCACCCCGCTACACACAAATGCTCACCCTTCCAGATATCCATTCTTGCCCTTCGCCCAATTGCTGAAAAAGCAAGAAACATTTCTGGGTCACATTTCTAGGCCACAGAATGTGCCAATATTCCCCAGTTCTAAGGGTCTCTTGTTCCCTGTAGCGCTCCCTAGTCTCTGCCTCTCTCTACGGTTAACTCCCGGCACCAGCCTCTATCGACGGAGAGACCCCCGGGACTCAGATGAGCTTCACTGGGGGCTCCCGGCTGGTGCTGGATCGATTCCCACACTCCAGATGTGTCTGCCCCCCACAGGTTAGCTGCGCTATCATGCTGACTCCATTTGCCACTTGTGTGGGATTTGTGATTCTTTAAGCAATTTGGGGTATTGGTCCTCCTCCAGTGCAATTTCACTGGCTCTGATCCCTTAGCTGTCTATATGGCATAGACAATTACAAAACACATGGCGCTTTCTTTCATTCGGGTAAGACTCGGCAGTAGACAGGGAAATGCACTGAATACGTTCAATGTGCCATACAAATGCAAAGTGCCATTATTATAAGGGGACAGAAAAACCATCCCGCTCCCTTTCTGTGTCTGCCAAATGGTCTAAGCGATGATGAAATCGTGGAGGACAATGGTCACCGATTATAGCACAGGGGGTGGATGGGGAGCCCACAACAAGAACAGCTCTGCTATTTTGGCCTTTCCGCGGTGACCTCACTGTGGCTAGCGCGCTCAAGGCGTCCGCTTTGAGTGATGTCAGTACCACTGGTGTCTGGGTGGGAAGCAAATAAAGGAGCTGCTTAGCCAAGCTCTTTCCCTTGGGGGATGTGACAGTTTGAGGGGCTGTGTCTCCCTTCTCGGGTGAGTTAGACGTTCACACCTGCCACCACACTATCAGACCCTTTTTTGACGGCGGGGACATCAACTGATGTACGGATGTTGGGTTGTTTCGTGTTAATTGATAAAGTATCTCAAGGGTCCAAAGTCAGGGCTTGAAGGCAGTGAGGGCGGGAAGGGGAAAGTCAGAGGCGCAGTGCTTGGTCACCTGCTAGTTTTCCCTGGGGTGGTGGGTGCAGGCGGGTCTGGGCGCCTGGCTCCAGGCTCGGCACTGTCCCTGCAAGCAGCGTGGGACCAGGAGTGCTTTGCTGGTGGCCTCGGGGTTCCTCCCTGGCACCAACCCCGCGGGTGGCAGGTGTGGAGTCACCCGGCTCTGACTCCCAGGCTCCCATCCTTCTAGGAGTCCTCATGTTGCCATGTCCACATTTCCCAGGACAGTCCCTTTGGGGTTCTCAGAGGCACCCGACGCCACCCCGGGGCACCCGGCATTTTCCCCACATGCCTCTGGTCTGATGGCTGTCCCTCTCAGTGGCTCCTTGGCTCCAAGTCAAGTGCAGGCTAAAAGCTCTGGACCAAAGGCATCTTCTCAATTTCAAGAGAATGTTGGGGGTAGGTTGCCTGCAGGAGAGCTGTTGGGAGGTGCTGCGCCCTCTGCCGGTGTGAGTTTGCAAGGCCTGGCACTTCTGGGCACTGAGACACCAGAAATTCATTTCCTCACAGTCGTGGAGGCTGGGGTCCAAGATCCAGTGTAGGTGGGTTGGTTCCTTCTGAGGCTGCCCCTTGCCTTGCCGAGGGCCGCCTTCCCCTGTGTCCTCACGTGGTCGTCCCTCTGTGTGTCGTCAAGTGTCCTCTTACAAAGACGCAGGTCATATTGGATCAGGACCCAGCCTAATGACCTCATTTACCTTAATGACTGCCTTAAAAACCCCCTCTCCAAATGCAGTCACGTTCTGAGGTACTGGGGCCTAGGACTTCAATGTACAAATTTTGGGGGGACAGGATCCATGCACCAGAAAAGAGTTTTTATGAAAATGACATCCACCTGGTGAGGAAAAAGGGTTGGCCTTCCCTTTATTGCTCCTCGGTGAGTAACAGAGTGAGTAGTGAGCCCCTGGGTTCGGATTTTACTAGCAGTTTCCCATCATCCACAGGTGTAATCCAGTGAAAGTGAGGACAAGACGTTGCTCCTTTCTGTAGGATTTATTGCATGTTTATCAGAATGAAAAGCAAAGTTAGTCTGAGCAAAGTGTGTGAAGATTGCCCCCCACATTGTCAAGGGGAGAAGCTCCAAACGAAAGGGAAGGGGAGCTCCCTGGCCGGGAGCAGCGTGCAGAGCCAGCCGCCTAAGCCCAGGCAGTGAGTCAAGTGTCCGTAGGACGAGTCCCAGGTCACCCGCCATTCCAATAAGCTCCGCCTCCCTGTCTCCCCAGTGGGCCCGGGTCGGCACCAAACCTGGGTTTATGATGTGCGCTCTCATGGAAGGGCTGCTTGCTGAAGTTACGTAATTATTATAACTATTTTTGTTTATAGGACATGCTTTCCCAGGGGATCGCTGGCACTTCCCTGTCCAGAAATTGTCACTTGGTAGCAGGATACCTCGACCCATCCTGGGGCTGGCGGAAGTCATNCATACCCCCCCCCCCCCCGCCCCCGTGGCACTGTGCAGGCCACACGCAAAGTCACGATGTGCACGGCTCCGGGCAAGGCTGGCGCGAGGTGGCCAGGTGCAGCACGGAGCCAGGAGAAGGGCCTGGGTCCTTTCTCTGTGCTGGAGGGGCCACGCCTCCCTAGATGTGGAAGGCTGGTCCCTAGAGGCTGAGGAAAAGTTTTCTCCGTGATGATGATGTTTATTACATTACCGTGAGTGGCAGAGAATATGCCAGCTGCTGTGTGAAGTGCTTGACGCGGTGTCCCCGGGTCCCCCTCACTGACCGGATCATGAGGGCAGACGGCCGGCAACCCAAGCCCGGACTCCAGTCTGGGCAGCCTTATCCTGGAGCTCACTCTTTGTTTTTCCTTTGTTTGTTTTAATCATAAAAGTAGTCTGTCCTCATTTTGACTAGGAAATGATGCTGATGCTAAGTCAGTACGAAGGAAATGTTAGCAAGCTCCCGACCCTTCTCCGTCCCTAACCCTCCAACCCAACTCACGGCCCCAACTGGGGCCTGCGTCCCCGTGCTTACGTTTCCACGCGCTTTCAAACATGACAGGTGCATGCGCACGTACACACACACACACACACACTCCACACTCATACACTCACACTCTGAGCTGACTTCTTTGTTTCTCTTTCCCGATAATGGAAAAGTTGGGGGTTTTTTGGTGACTTGTTCCTTCCCCACATGCTGTGCATTATGGACCGTCCTCTCAGTCACTACTATAGATCTAACTATCTTCGAGATCAGAATGAATTTGCACAAGAAATTGTCCTAATATGCCATCCTACACACAATCTATGCAGTCATATCGCTATTCATGGACATTCTGTCTGTTTTCAGTGTCGTTTATTTGGCCCCTACCAGTAACCCCGCAGTGAACACCTTCGTGACTTTATATCCCAGGAGTGAAATCTTTGGGTTGAATAGTATATGAATTTATACTTTAAAAAATTGCCAGATTATTTTCCCAAAAGGTGGAAGCCATGTGTTCTGCCCCCAGTGGTGCGTGGGGGTGCCTGTTTCCACAGCCAGATGCTCCCAGGGAGCCCACAGCCTGTCCTGCTGTCCACAGCCCCAACAGGACGTCATTCTCGTTCATCAGAGTTTCCCAGTCCCATCAGCACAACTGAATCTCCAGGAGAGCTTTTAAAATCTGGGTACTGGGACCCTGCCCGCTCAAAGTCTCAACTAGTCCAGGGGGCACAGGCAGTAGTGTTTTCAAAAGCCCCCCCCCCCAGTGATTCTAATGGGTGCCAAGGCGGAGAGCTTCTGGGAGACCCTGCAGACACTAGGATCCCACCCTCCCTCAGCCTCCTTCCTTCCCCCTCCTCCGGTCCTCTCGTGCACGGGCTGTTTAGACTCTGCTGGAGGCTGCAGGCGGTTTCCTTCTGCCAGCCACCTCTTACTCCCTGTCCTGGTCCTCCAGAAGCACATTGCTGGTCAGACCTGCCTTTAGCCTTTGCACAAAGCCCCCTGCTGGCTTTCAGAGCCTTTGGGATCCTGTGGGACCCGCATTGCCCTCGAGAGAACCTTCTCTCCCAGGCCAGTTTGGAGCACTCTTTCCGGGAGAGGAGACGGTGTGCACGCACCACTATTTCATGACCAGAAACATGTGGGAGTTCCAGTGGTGTCCTCCTCCTGCAGAGGGGATGTCGCTTACGTCCTGGCGCCCACCCCATGTCCCTGCAGCGTGCACTGGTGTGATGCACACAGCTGCCATGGGAGGCATAGCCCCGCACCCGACTGAAGGCGCATCCCTGGCAGGTGTATCGGCCATACGCGGAGTCCGGTGTGCTAGAGCGCTGGTCTCTCCCATGGCACGACGGGTACCCTGCTGTTCATGGCCATCCAGTGAGCAGCCAAGTTAGAACAGTTAGAACACATCAGGGGCGGAGGTAGGAAGCCTGCAGACCAGCAGGGACAGGTGTGCGCGCGTGTGTGTGCATGCGCGTGTGCGTGCACGTGTTGGGGTGGAGGAGGTGTGAACTGCTTATCTCATTCTGCCTCAACACCGCTGGACCCAGCGCATGGCTGCCAGGAGAGCTAGCGGGGTCCTGCGGAACCGCGGGATAGTTCGCGTGCATGAAAATACTAGGAGTGTTTATGCTTCATGAAAAAAAGATGAGCTTCTGTCTTTCAAGAAACAAATCACGTCAGAAACTCTATTCTTAGCTCAAGTACTGGTATAGGGATCTTTGAAAGAGGCAGCCTGCCTGGTGAAGACCCCCGAGGACAGCAGGAGACCGGAGCTGGCTGTCGTCCTTCCCCGGCCCACGTAATAATGAACCGTGACATCTAACGCTTGCAAAGTGCTCTTTAGGACACGGGTTTTCAAACTTGGCTACACACTGGAATCACTTGGGGAATTTCAGGAACTATTGTCTGTCCCCAGGGATTCTGACTTAATTGGTTTGGAATAAATCCTGGGCATCAAGAGTTTTAAAACTTCCCTGGGGTGATTCTAATGTGCAGTCCAGTGTGAGACCCTTTGCTAAACAGGCTTCATCATTCAGGGTCACCAATGCCTTTCAGCCGCATTGGTGGCCTGGCTGCTGGGGCTCAGCGGGGCTGGTGGCCGATCCACGTTGGCCCTGCCCTCCCCACCAGCACAGGGCTGCGTGGGGTGCACAGGCACCCGGGCATTAGCTCCCAGGATCTCCTGGTACCCCCAGCAGTCAGAAAAAGCCGGGGCCGCCCAGAGGGGTAGGGTTTCAGAGGTCAGCTCCGACAAGAAACACGACAGTGGTCTTCCTGCTGCCCGCATGTTGGAGACCCCTTTGGTGGTTTCATGAAATGCCGAGGCTCCGGCCCCACCCTCTGAGTTTCCAGGGCAGTGGGGAGGTTTGGATGGGCACTTAGAACATTTTTCTCGGGGAGGGAGGTTGTCAGGTGTAAGGGGTTGTGGGAAGAGCAGTGTGACGCATGCCCACACAGCTTTCGGCAAGACCCGCGTGTGCTTGGCCTGCTCTCCCCTCCCCGGTGCCGGAGCACACGCGCGTTTGGCGGGACCGTTCATTTGCACACATTATGTTTCTTTCCCCCAAATGCATTCGCCAGCATAACCACAACACGTGGCTTCACCCAGGGCCGCAGGTGACGACGTCTGATTACAGTTCATGGTCATTTCCCCTTCTCCCCATTAAAGTGCTTTATAGCTTTTTTTTTTTTTTTAAGGCAAAAACATTCAGGATCTAGTCAAGTATCATGCATCCCCATTTGGTTGTCATGTTTCCCAGTCTCTTTCAGTCTAGAACAGACTTTGTACTTTGTTTCAGGACAGTGATCTTTCTGAAGAAACCCTGAGTCAGGCTGGTTTTTCAGGGTCCCCACGGTGTGTGAAGAGCAGCGGGGGTGCTGAGAGGCCAGCATTAGGGGACCTCATGTCCTGTTTCCTGTGTAAAACATTGATGTGCTGGCCTGGGCCACACCTACCTGCTTACGGCTGGTGCTGGCCTCCCACAGCCCCATGGCCTGTGCGACCCCATCACGGGCCCCCAACTCTGTGCTTCCCTAAGTCCCAGCTATCCTGCGGTTTCCCAGCAATGACCCTGTGTGCTGTGAGTAAGTGGGGCACTGGCGCTGGGCTCCCTGTCTCTGTCCTGCTCTACCTGGTGCCCTCCTGTCTCTGGTCCTATCTCAGTGACCCTCCCTGCCACACTGGCCGGCTCCCCCTTCCGTGGGCTCCCTCCATTCTGTCTCCTTCCATCTCATTCTGGAGCGTGTCTGGACTAGCTCCCTCTCTCCTGAGTAACTTCTGGCTCTTCAAACACAGCTTGTCTTCCTTGTCCTAAAAATGTCATTGACCTTGGTAACCCTTTGTGCTACCAGCCCACATGTTTCTTCTTTCATATGTTGCCAGGTTCTGGAAAGAGCCACGAACACCCTTGCCTGCACTTCTTACTCATCTGAGAATTGCTTGCGAGGTGACAGGTGCTCCTTTCATTGCACAGAAACTGATATCTTGAAGGTCAGCACTGACATCTCGATGACCAACTCCAATACCCCAAGGCATTCATTCTCATCCCCCTTGGCTCTCTGTAGAGTGATGCTGCTGGGCATGTTCTCCCTTCTGGCCGCCCAGCAAGAGAGGGCAGTTTCCCTCTGTCCTGTGCACACACACCTCTGTCTGCCTGACCCCCCAGTCCCACGCCAAAGACACAGGTGTCCATTTGGGTCCTGGCCTTGGCCTCGTTTTCTTCCTGTTCTGTCCTGAGAGTTGCAGTCAGCAACCTGTGGGTCATATGGGGACAGCAAATTTGTTTTCTTCAACCCATTTTATATTTTAAGCATCGGAAAAATTCACACAAAAATCCAAATTTTAGCTTGCTTTTGGGAAAAGATGCACAAGATCCGGCAATATTAGAACCATTTTCCCCAAGGTAGCCATCTGCTGGAGTTGGGTGGCCGATGACCCTTCTGATGGGACGTGTGTTCCTCAGACCTCCTGCACCCTCCCCTCCCACGTCACCACTCACCGTGAGCATCTGAGCGTAAGGTTCTGCCTCCTCGGGGCTCCCCTCCCCCAGTACTGGGGCTTCTGTCCTCATTCACCTTGCAGCGGCCCCCAAACTGTACCTTCTCCTGCTCTCTCTCTTTGGAATTCCAGGTGAGCATTCTTGACCATCTAATGAGCACCTGTACCTGGTTCTACGTCTTGCATTGGGGTTAGAAGTGCTGAAGAATCACACTTCTCCACCTCTGTGGGTTTGAACCAGTTGAGAACAGACACAAAAGTCTAGATGAGGATTAAAATACAGCATCACACTGGCCAGCTGTATGGACAGTCATGACAGGACTCCAGTACTTTCAAGTATGAGAGAGACAGACGGACAGACACAGACACACACAGTCAGACACACACACACACACACACACACACACACACACACACACACGCAGAAAGTGCCAGAGAGGGGCAGGCTCCAGGCTTGTGCTGGTGCGGAGCAGGCTTTAGGCCCCAACCTCATGCACCTGCCACATGCTTGCAGGATTGGGCAGAGAATGTGTGCTGTTTAGGGACAGGAGCAAGAGAAGCCAGGCACAGTCTTCCTCCCTGGTGCTTCCCCAAGATGTGGAAATGGCTGGTGGGAACTCTTATTTTATTGGTTGAAGCAGGAATGCAGAGAGGTTGAAGGGTTCAGAGTTCTCCCTTCATTCAGCTGTAAACACGCTAGCTCCAACCTCCTCTTCTGCGTGCCCCGTGTTGGTTACCATGGAGACACTGTCTCCGTGTCTCTCAGGTTTACCACCACCCCTGTCCTCCATCTGCAGGGTCTGTTTCCCACGAGCGTCGTGAATTACAACCCTCCTCCCCAAGTCCCTTCCTTAAGAGCTCAGACCCTCTTCTTTTGCCTGGACTGGTGCAGTAGCTTACTAGCTGGGTTTTTTCACCCCTGGACTTTGGTCTGTTTTCCAGCCTCCTCCTGGATTCACCCTGTGCCAATGATCTAAGCAAACCTTGATCAGGTAAAACCACCTTATCCCAAAGCCTTCTCCGGGTCCCTGTGTTGGAGCACAAATGACCAACACTCAGCAGTGCGTCTAAGGCTGTCTGTGATTTCTCTGCACGCTGTGGAGATCTACTCCCTTTCAAACACTTGTCTGCTCACCCAGCATTTATTGAGTACCTACTGTGTGCCAGGGATTGTGCCAAATACTGTAAATAGAGATGTGTGAGACTGCCCTGTGATTTCCTTTTTATTTTTAAAAAATTTTATTTATTTGAGAGACAGCACAAGCAGGGGGAGGGGCAGAGGGAGAAACAGGCTCCCTGCTGAGCAGGGAGCCCAATGCGGGGCTCGATCACAGGACCCTGGGATCATGACCTGAGCCGAAGGCACACACTTCACTGACTGAGCCACCCAGGCTCCCCAGTGATTTCCTTTCTTTGTGTCTTGTCTTATACTATTTACCACCTGGAATGTTCTCTGTTGGCTAAAATATTATCTTTTAGTTCCAACTGAGATGTTTCTTCCATGGAGCTTTCTCTAATCCGCTAAACACGAAATACCCTCTGCCTTCTCCGTCCTATTGGATTCCTTGTGGTAGTTCTGCATAGTGAAGCCCAGTCTGCGTGTTCGGCTCCTTTCGCGGGCTGTGTCTTCTCTGGCCCCACGGGCCCCGTGACACCCGTGCAGTCCTAGCACACAGGAGACGCTCTGCTGGTGAGATGTTATAACATTGCATTTTCCCCAAAGTAGGAAATGGAACAAATACAAAGAAAAGTGTTTAAAAACAGGAATAAATTACACATGATCCTAGGTATTGCTAAATATAGCCGTACTGAGACAAACATGTCATGATTAATTAACACATGGTGAGCCACCTACGATCCCTTCTGAAATAAAGCCTTGTCTAAAAATGTTAAGTAATATTTCTTCATCTCTTGCTTTTCATTCCCACTGCAACCAACTTAGACTATTATTTTTTTTATTATTTATTTATTCATTAGAGAGAGAGGGCGAGAGGGAGAGAATATGAAGCTGACTGCACTGAGCATGGAGCCCGACACGGGACTCGATCCCACAACCGTGAGATCATGACCTGAGCTGAAACCAAGAGTTGGATGCTTAACCGACCGTGCCCCCCAGGCGCCCCCACCCCCACAACTTAGAGTTTTATCTCTTTACCCTTCAGAACCCAGGTTTGCTCACTGATTTCTCTGAAACCAGACGCCAGCTTGCTCTGCTCCAGCCGTAGCAACCTGCTGGGTTATTTCTGCTGACGCTGGTGTGTGCGTGTCACTTCTGTCCCCGCGCCTTTGCCCACCCTCACAGCCCCCCCCCACCTGCTTTTCCTGCTTGACCCCGGGCCCACCAGGTAGCGCTCCCTCCGCAGAAGAGCCGTGACCTTCCCAGACTCCCAGGCTTGCCCGAAGCCTGGCCGCCTCCTGACACCTGTACCTGTCCTGTCAGCTGGGTCAGCTCCTCCCCCCTCACCTTTACCAGCTGCTTCCAAACCTGGTTGCTCATCCAAGTCGTGAGCACAGCATGTGAACTACAGATCCCGGGGCCCCACCTTCTGGAAATTCTGAAGTGGGGCTTGGAAATCTGCATTTCTGGATTCTGATGTGCAATCATGGTGGGAACCCTGCAGTCACGACAGGATCTCCCACCGCCTTGTATTTGTGTATCTATCTGTCTTCCGGATCGTCCTCGTCCTGAAGGCAGGATGGCGTCAGCAAGTCGTCCAGCCTTTAGAGCACCTGGTAGCATGTGGCTCATGGAATTGTGACAATCTCTGCACAAGTGTGTGTTGCATGCATGTGTGGGGATGTCCTTTGAAGAGATGAGGCGTGAGGGCTGGAGGGAACGTGTGATGTACCCAGGAGTGGAGAGGAGACCCCAGTGAGAGAGGACCTTTCAGTTTTAATCAGGCTTCTGGGACATCACTTTGAAATCTGTTTGCTTTCATGGTCAAAATATTGCTCATAGATTGAATTATTTCCCGTTTTGAGAAAATGCTCATCTTTCTAAGGATTTCTGATGTGTACCTTATTATTTGGTTGTTTCACTTCTGGCTTTCTGGTTTCTAAAATAGAACATTTTAGAATCTGGTCCCTGAGGTTGCTCTGGTAACCACCTTGAAAACTCTGGAACGCTTTATCCTGTTTCCAAACTTCACAGATTTCTCCAGCTGCCACACCGTGTCTGGGCTGTGCCCTGACTGCAAGGTTAACACTGACAAATCTTCACGGAGTCGCTGGATCTCCTAAAGCTCCTTGAAGACGTGCCATGTTCTAGCACCATTGTGGTCAGGGTGCGTGGCGTGTTCACCAGCAAGACACACAACTTCCTTCCTCTGAAGTGGGAGGTTTGGAACCTAATCACCACGCGGTGTCTTCAGAATGTGTCTCTGGTTTTACAAAAAGCCAAACCCAGCACCGAGCCCATCGCTGCAGGGGATGCATGGTTTTGACAATCACAGCCTAGCTTCTGACGTCGCAGCTCCTGCCTCGCTGGCTCGTGTGGGTCGCCCACCTGCACATGCTGTGTGCAGGTCTGGGGCTCCCCTGGGGACCTGCAAACCTGCTGGGATCAGAGGTCAGGGGCACAGCCCTGCGGGGTCATTGAGGGGCCGTATGGAGTTGGAGCCAAGTTCCTGGTGCGTCTCTGAGCTTCAGCTCGTACTCTGCAAAATTCACCATCATCCCACATAGACACATGTAGTCGGGCTTTCCGGAAGGAAAGGAGCCAAGTCGGAGCTGTTTGCTCCCCACGAGGAAATCTGCCCACCTCAGCAATTTGGCCCAGGCTCGCATCTCCCCTGTCAATGCAACTTTTAATTGGTCTGCAGCACTTAGCATTCGTGTCCTGTTGCTTCTGAGCGGCTTGTACGAGGCCTGGCTCCTTGAGGTCACAGCTGCATCCCGAAACCAGCTTGGGGGGCACTTGGGATGGCCCTGGTAGCCCTGCCATTCAGTGGAGCTCCTCTGGAATTTTCCATCAAAACAGCTTCACGAGAGTGTGTACTTCTGACCCCCCCACTCCTGAGAGTCACCGAGAGCTGCCTTGTGTGACACACTCCTGTGGCCCCGGGGACAACATGAAAGGTCCTGGGAGCTGGAGGAGGCGTTTCCTGCTATCTGCAAGGAGCACCCTTGCTTCGCAGGAGCGGGACAGCTGCAAGGTGGAGGGAAGGGGGACTGCACCCCTGGACCACTTTGGCCCCCACACTGGCTGGAGGGTAGGAGCCCCAGTGCAGGAAGGAGGGGTGGGCCCCTAGGTCTGTGGCAGGAGTGGATGGAGAGGGGCTCTGGCCACGGGGGAGTGATGTGCCAGCCTCAGGGGCATCCCATGGCACCCGTGGATGAGTGACCATCAGTGCCGACCCTGGGACACCATGCAGCGCTGCCCCCGAGAGCATGCGCTGTTTCCAACTTGTGCCTGGACTGTTTGCATTCTGGAAATTCGCTTGGAAGCCGCTGGCTGGTGCTCAGTGTTTCTGGCAATCCAGGGATCTGTGTCACCAGGTGAGGTGAGGGGCAGGACCCATGTCATCTGTGCTGCTCATGTGCCTTCACGAAAACAAACCTGAGGAAGAAGGCCCTGGGCCCCTCGGCGTTCCCAGGCTTGCCCTTTGCAGACACATGTGTCTAAGTGGCAGGGACGCAGCAGGGACATCAGTGCCCCAGGCCAGCATGCATTTCTTCACCACTGAGTTCGGTGTCTTTCTCCTCCAACATGAACTTGCCAGTCTTGATGCCAGCCTCCGTCACCTTGGGTCTCACACTGCCCTTCCTTGGCCTCCTGGGCTCTTCCCTCTCTCCTCGTCCTGCATGTTGGGGGATCCCAGACCCAGCGCTGGACTCTGTGCCCCGCCTCCTCCGCTCAGTGCCTTCCACCAGGCAGTCCGAATTTTCTTTGCCATGTTTCCTCAGCCTCCAGGTCCCTGTTGTGAGGACCGAGCCCTGCGCCTAACCGTCCCACAGACACTTGCGACGCTGGCCAGTGCTGGGCTCCTGGCTCCCCCAGAACGCCTCCCCTTCCAGTGCTCCTCCTGTGTGTGAGCCCACGTCTGCCATGCAGGACTTCGGAGTGATGGGTTTGTCCTCTCCCGCCTGCTGGCTATTGTGGACTGGCTGCTGCGTTCTGCAGGTGGGACCTCCTACGCGTTGTTCAAGCCCATCCACGTGGCTTCGTCCCTTCTGCCCATCCTGTCCTGACTGCCACTGTCTCTTGCCCAGACCCTCCAGAGAAGGAATGAGGCCAGAAGATGACCCTTCTCCCCCAGGGCAGCCCTCCCAGACCCAAGACCTCCAGTCACTGGTTCTTGTGGCTCCTGGTATCACATTCTTCCCTTTCCCAACATGTGTTTTCCACACCAGGATGGAAGGTGCCTACAGACAGGGATGATGGCTCTTCCCCTTCCATACCTCCTATGCCCCCAGCACATGGACCCTGAACATGGCGAGTGTCGAGTGAATGAGTAGTAGTCATGGAAGTTGGACTAGTAGTCATGGAAGTTTCCACTCACATCTCCTGGTCTCATGGTCGGGCCTCTTGCCGGGCCTCACCTGCCGCCCTGGACACTCCAAACTCGAATTGCTGAGCTGTGATTGGGCACTCATCTGCTGTACTTGAGCCCTGGGGGACCCGCTGCTTGTGCCGTAAAGCACCGGCGGGGGCTGGGCTNTGGGCCCCCCGCCTGTGGGTGTGGGGGGCAGAGCGCTGACCCGAGGCTTGCTGAGTGACCGCGGAGTCAGTGCCGTGCTGGTTTTGCATACTGAGCAATCAGCTCGGGGGTGCTGTGTTTGTGTGCACACTGACCGTTCACTCAGCACAAAGCACCACTGCATGCCAGCCGCAGGTCCGGGCACGGGGGAGGGAGTCGTGAGCGTGCTGAACAAGCGGTAAATCAGTAAACAGATGTGTGATCAACACATGTTCAGACAGTGTGATAAGTGCTATGAAGAACTTCGAGTGAATCGAACAGAACAACACCAGGCCGAGAGGGCAAGCTCTTTTGAGGAGATGACCGTGTGTGCATTCCCAGATGAGGAGGAGCCCACGGCGATGGCGCGTGCTAAGGCCCTGAGGTAGCAACAGGCAGGTTGGGTGTGAGGATTAGCAATGGGATGAGTCTGGCTCGAGTGAGTGGGCAAGGGAGTGATGTGGGGTGAAGGGTCAGGAGGGCAGGGAGGCCGGGTCACATAGGGCTGTGGAGGTCATTGTAAGGATGGGTCCTGTTCTAGAAGCAGCAGAGAAGCATTGTAGGGTGGAGCAGAGAGGTGACATGACCTAACTTATATTTCAGAAGGATCTCTCAGGCTCCTGGTAAAGTGGGCTTGGAGCCGGGCTGGGGGGAGTTGGGAGGCTGGCCGGTCAGGTGGTGGCCTTTGCTCCCATGACAGGTGGCGGAGGCTGGCACTGGCCCACGATGTGTCCTGTTTTTGTGGCTGGGCAGCGTGCCTGCCTCGGTTTCCCAACTGCCTGTTGTTCAGGCTTGCTTACCACTAAGTGTGGTGTACCTTCTGTTGTTCAGCTGGGCTCCCTTTCACTGGCCTGGGGAGCAGTGGAGTGGTGCTCGATCGGCACCTCCAGTGCCTGTCCCTGTGTTTGAGGCTCGCCGGGAGGCCTCAGTGCACGTTTGTTGAGTGAGTAAGTGGTGAGTTTGCCGGCGCTTACCAGGTGCTGTACTGGTAGAGCTGTGTGGAGAGAGGCCCACGGAGACGCACACGGACACGCCAGGTGCACAGACAGGTGCATGACTCAGGAGGGGTGAGGGCATCACTCCTGAAAGCCGGGAGCTTTAGGACTTCAGAGTAGCTAACGGTGACACGGACAGTGATGGCATTTCTGTCTCTGCACAGAGGGAGAGCATTTAAAACGTTTGCAAGCACTAGAAATGGACTGGAGAGGAAAGGGAGACACATCGGTTTAATTTTCAAGAGACTTTAATTGCTGCTTTTTACAAAGTAGATGGAGTCCTTGTGCTGACATGACCCACAGGGGTGCGGGAGCATGAGGGTCAAATGCCTCTTTGTACCGCGGCAGCTCTGTGTGGGGTGTTACTTGTGCCAGAAGCGATTTTAAGGGGTTCACACATAGTAAATCCCCACCCATGAGCATCCTGTGGAGTTGGTGCCATTCTTGTCCGCATTTTATAGATGGAGAAACTGAGCCCATCGACCTTAAATAGCTCGCCCAGGGTTCTGGAGCTCTACAGGAAGGTCTCTCGTTCCCGAATCGGATACTGTTTTCCCCAAGACACTGCCACTCGAGCCCTTCCTGGACGCCAGAGTTAGAATATTCTCTTGCCTTTTCTCCAGAATGTGAACTTGCTAAATCAAACTCCCGGTGAAGTGTGGCACATTCCAGCTACTATCCGCCTTTGCCAGACTTTGGAAAACACACTTGTGTGCTCAGTTGACCCTTGACCCGTGTCGGGGGGTGAGGGGCGCCAACCCTTTGTGAGGTCTGTCGGATTATATACTGTATTCTTGCAGTAAAGTGAGCTAGAGAAAATGTCCTTAAGACAGGAAGAGGAAACACCTCTACCATCTGTGCTGTAAGAAATCCGCGTCTCAGTGGACCTGGGTCGTCTGACCCGTGTTGATCAGGCGTCACATGTGCTTGAACTCACACCACCCCGTGCCCGGCATTCTGGAGTGCGCTGCTTACCGGTCTCATCTTTGCCTGATAGCTCCGGGCCAGGCCACCAAGCCCACCTCCCCATGTCGGTGCCGGTGGGCACTCAGCAAATAGGGACTAACAGTTAGTCTCCTTCCCCAGGTGCCCATACTTGTTCTCTTGTTCAGTTCGCCCTCCTTTGCTTGAGCAAAAAGTCTCCAAGCAGCTGGAGGTAACAGGTAATTAACACACTTCAGAGCTGTTAAGTAGGATAATCGTCTGTCTTTATCCTGGAAAAGGCTCTCCTTTGGGAGCTGATGGTGCTGCTCAGGCCCCAGGCTGCTACCAGGTTCGCTCTATTAAGAAACTGTCTGTGGTCCCTGTTCCATGAAAGATTTGGGAACAGAAGCCTCCGTGGAGGGGACTGGGAGTCAGAAGGAGAGCTGGGGCTCCTTGTCTCCACACCGGGCTGGGAGGGCAGCAGGGGTGGGCATGGCTAGTCTGCTAGTCGTTGAGCCTAGATTCTGTGGGGCCTTACAACGGTGAGTCCGACCCGGAGACTGACTTGCCCACTGTGTGCCCCACTTTCTGCTCGGGGCCGAGGGCAACAGTAGAAGCTGGTAGCAAGGATTTCCGGGCTCCATGTCACCTCCATGGGAGATTTGCAGGTCATGTCATTCCAGGACGGAGAGGAGAACGTGACCATCTCAAACCACAGTGAAGGCGGACATCAGTGCCCCGTGGGGGTTCCCTTTGCCTGGACACTCCTCCTTCCCCAGAGCAGCGTCCTCCGGACCTCAGCTGGGTTCCCTCCAAGGAGCGCGTTCAGAATGAGCGTGTCTTGTCTCCCCTCCTCCTGTATCGAGCTGTTTGCACGCTGTGCTTTGGCTCCTGTCTGGTGGTGCTCCAGACTCCACTCGCACTGTGCACACTCTCACTGCGGTCTCCACTCGCCAGACTGCTCGGCGTTCACACCTGGTGAGTGCTTACAAGATGGAGCTGCTGAGTGCTCAAGTGGGCTCTCCAGCACCAGCAGCCAGGCTTGTGAAATCCTTGCCTTTCTGCCCTTCTCCTTCTAGAACATTCCCTCCCGTTGGCGTCTCTTCTCTCAGACAATCTGAGCTTTTGCCTAATTACTCCTGGTATCCTGACCCTAGTTCCTACTCCCACCATCCCTGGCTTAAAGAAAAGGAGTGAAGGAGTGGGTAGCTTGAGTGTGACTTAAGAGCTCTCTGGATTCCCAGGCATTGTAAGAGAATTCTGTCCCTTTGAAAATGTGGCATTATTTGAGAGAGGGCTTTTATTCTCACCTCCCCCTCACTGGGTTCTTAGGTACTTGGTAACAGTGTGTGAGGAAGTGGCAGAGAGGCTTTTGAAATTCAAGTGTATCTAGAAGCTGCAGAAAACAGGTTGGAAGGTATGGGCAGGACAGGGTGGGAGCCCAAAGGCTTGGTCCTAAAAGGTACTAGGTACCTCCCAAATCTGCAAAGCCCTCTGGGACACGAGGAAGGTCAGAGACAGGTGGAAGGAGCCAGGTTTTGGGGGTGGGTAGCCTGCCGGGAACAGGCAGAGTTGGCGGGACGGGAGGCTGGGGGTTTGGGTGGTGAAGGATGCTGGGGGAGATGGCCCCCATCCCCGGAAGATGCCAGGGCCAACCCTTGGGGGTTGTTTTCAGGGTGTTATCCTGCGTGGTGGTGGCTAGGGGAACTGGGAGCTGGACACACTGCTCTTACCTGTGTAGGCTACCTGCCCAGGACTTCAGTCCATGAGCACAGGATGGTCACAGTCCCGCTGGGGGTTGGGGGTGAGGACTGAGACCCCAGGTTTTCAGAAAGGAAGCCTCTGCCTCCTGCCCTCTTCAAGCCCTTGGTCTATGAATCTTAGTTCAAATGTATAACAAAATCACCTGGGCAGCTTCGGAAAAATGCAGATTCCTGGCCCGGAGAGTCTCCCTGGGTAGACTGGGGTCGAACCCAGAAATCTGCCTTTTAACGTGCATGGCCCAGGCATTCTGTTGCAGGCGGCTGGTGGATCCTGTTTTGGGAGTCGGTGCTGAGAGGCCCTTTCATAAACTTGAACGTGAACATACACCCCGGGGGTTCTGTTACACTGAAGACTCTGGTTCCGCATGTCTGGAGGTCTGAGTGGAGCCCCAATTCTGCATTTCTCCTAAGCTCCCAGGGGATGCTGGCGATGCTGGTCCTGGGAGCACCGTGTGAGGAGCACCATTCCCAGCGGGTTCCTGGGAACTGGTTGGGAAAGCCCCCCCCCCGCCCCCCGAGATCTACAAAATCTGAAACTCTGGGGTGGGCCCCAGCCATGTGTGTTTTAGCAGGAGCCCAGCTGATTCGGACATGAGTGAGGTTTGAGGAGTTTGAGGGGCACCACTAGAAGCTTGAGGCTTAAGGACATGGGCTGGAGGNATGGGGGGGGGGGGGGGGGGGGGGGGGAGGTGAGCGCTTAGCAAAGCCCATTCTCTTTCCTCTGTTCCAGCTTCCTTCTGCTTCAGAAACAGAGCTGAGACCCCTATGAATTTGGATGGGAGAAACGTTTTTCCTCGTGCGGTCGGGCATGCACACTTTTCTTCCTTGATCAAAGTGGAGGGGTTTCCCCAGTTAGTTGGTGTCCCTAGCAGATGGTACGGCTGGTGGTCAGGGCTCAAGCCGACGGCCATCAGTCAGGCTGGGAGCTGGTCCCAGGGGCAGTCAGGGCAGGAAGGACCAGGCGGCTCTGGGGGCTTGGGGCAGGGGAAGCCCGAGGTGACAGCGTGTGTGTCTGGAGCATGTGTGACAGGTGGTGCAACTTGGTCAGCACCCACCCGGGTCCCAGGCTGGACTTCTGGGCTGAGCTGTGCACTGGGCCGTCCCCATGCTGGGGAGCCAGGAGCGGTGGGCAGTGGGGGTGTGGGTTCGCTTCCCACCTTCTCTCCCTGCGCCTCTATTGCAGAGACGTGAGTCCATGCGGGTGGGCAAGAAGGCCACAGAAACTCCCCTGGTTTGGATGAAATGTGCTCAGGGAGGGAGGAGGAAGGAGAGGGCAGGAGGGCCCCATGAGGCTGGAATGGGGGGGGTGGGGGGGCTAGAGAGGAAGCCCTGGGACTGGAAACCACGCTTCTTGGCTCCCATGCCACCTGGCTCCTGGGCCACCTCTGTGCCCTCGCTGACCACCAGTCTCCCCAGGGAAGGCAAATTTTTCTGTCCTCATGTGCTGGGACCCATGTAGGGAAGTCCTTCTCTTGCTGTCTCCCTCTGACTCTCCTTGGGTTCCTGGTGTACAGAACAGATCCATAGGGAAAGTGATCAGGGACTGGCTTCCCTTGAGTCCAGGCCCAGTTTCCGGGTATCAGCCACGTGGGTCTGACCCTGACCCTGACAAGGGACACACACACTCGGCCCAGGTGGCCAGGATTGCTGCTGGCTGTGCAGGGCTCAGAGCCAGGCCCAGGGTTCCTGGGGACATTCCTCAGCATGCATCAGATTGGTTTATGGTGGCTTTTGAAATCATGGTTCTAGACTAGGTGGTTCTGTGCTAGGTGCTTACGTCCCAGAGTCCTCCACTCACCCCTTAGAATATTTGATGAACATCGGTGCACGTTCCAGGAGCTCAAAAACTTCAAGTGGCTGGCACTGATGAGGTTGTAGGATACAGGTGAGGTTCAGTGGGGTGGAGTCTGGAGCCAACGACCAAGACACAATTCTTGAGTCTTTGGTGCAAACTGGTGATTTATTAAAGCACGGGGACAGGACCCGTGGGCAGAAAGAGCTGCTGCCCCAGGGTTGTGAGGGGTGGCTGATTATATACTATGGGGTTCGGGGAGGTTGAGAAAATATTTTCACATGTTAAAGAAGACTCACAGGATACTGGAGGCCTTGCCATTGTCACATTAAGGTTGTTTTTCCCTCTAGCAATGCATTAGCATTAAGATAGTTGGGAACTTCCTGGAGGCTGCAGATTATAAGGACATTTAACTGTATCTATATTTCCTTCCGGAAGCTAGGTTATTGGTAGAAATGGTTCGTTCTTGTAGATCGCTAAGCCATTTGTAAACTGAGGGAGACTTGCAGGATTGTGGTCTCTATAGGTTGACTATTTCTTTGTCCTTCAGGGCAGCCAGGAGTGCCTGAGGGATGTCACGTACATCCCATGGTGGGGGTTGTGGGGTGTCTGTTACTGCTTTGTCCTCAGCTTGTCTTCTGTTCTCTCGTCAACACCATTAAAGGGGCAACGCTCAGGTCAGCCCAGCCGCAAGCCTAGCTGTCGGGGTGTCCCAGCTAATCATGCCACCTGAGGCTGGGGTGTCAGTCCCCAGCACGAGGGGATCGGAGGCTGGCCTGGGGGCCCACGCTGCTCCCCACTCCCCGCCCGCAGCTGGCCTGGGCTCTTGCCCGGCTGCTCTCCAGGAGCCCTTTGCCCAGAGCCACTATGGAGAAAGTGGCCTTCTTTGAGCAAAGGGACTGAGAAGAACATTCCTGCAAGCTCTCTGAATGTTTTTCTCCTCATCTTCCAGTTCAGGAAATCCCAGGTTCCCAGGCCTGTGACCTTTCTTTCCCTCCTTCCCAACACCCCTCCCCTGAGCTGAATCAGGGGTACGATTACTCACCTGGGGACAGCGGGGCGGGTGTCTCCACCTGGACGCTTATGAGAAAATTGCCTCCTCTCTGCTTATCCCAGGAGGCTCCTATGTGGGGGAATCAAATGAAAGGACATTATCCTTTCTTTTCACACCCACTGGCCCCAGGGCAGATAGATGCAGGATGTCCTTGTCCGGTGCGTGTCCTTGCAAACAGGCAGGGTCCGGGTTTTCTCGGTTGGAGGGGCAGGTTGGGTTGCAGTTCAGAGGAGACTGGGTGGGGAATCAGGGAACCAAAGTCAGTTCTGGGTAAGAGTGACAAGGGACATGCCGGAGGTTGGGATTAGCTGATAATGGTCCCGTTCATCACGTCAGCGCACCTCCCCCTCGGTCGCTGCTTCACCCCTGAGAGGGGCCTTCTCCACAGGAGTGGCTGTGTCCCCCCAGCAGCCTGGCTGACGGGTCGTCAATGCTGGCGTTTACAGACGAGGGACGTAAGACCCGGCGTGACTGGCTGCCATTCTCAGCACCACACAGTGATCATTATGTAACCGCCAGAGCTTACATAACACTCGGAGATAGCGGGCTAATATTTTTAGCCCAACGTGGTCACAGCTGAAAACCTTGTTGTCTGAGTCCATGGAGACTGGGTCTCACAGCTGGCACTCCCTGCAAGCGGCACTCAGCCCTGGGACCTTCGCCGTGGCTTCCTGGTGTGGCTCTCAGGATGTCTGGTCCCAGGCATGCTTATACAAGCGGCTCGGCGAGCCCATCCACCTGGGATGTGTGGTGGGGACAGGAGCAGGTGCGCGGCCCTCGGGCGAGCACCGTCCTCATCATTCCCCCCCCCACCGATCTCCCCCCCCCCACTGCTTCCCATCCCCCTCTGTGCGGGCTGGGGGAGCGCCCCAGTGTCCTGCAGTGAAGACAGAGGAGCGGCGTCATTGTATCCTGCTCCCCGAATCCACAAGGCGACATCAGCAGCAGATCTTTGTGGGCTAACGCCAGTAATGAATAGATACACCAGCGAACAGGAAGACGTGTAAATGCAGTTAAGCCACTTTGAACACAAAGTAAAATTCCCGGGAGAACAAGTTTGTGGATTCGGGAGCTGAGCTGAGGGGTGTGTGCAGGGGGGACACGACTGCACCACTGGACCCTAAGGGCATGTGTGCAGGAGAGGAGCCTGCCAGAAAGTTCCTGTCCTGGCCGTGGAAAGGTGTGCAGGGGCCCAGACCAGTAGGCGTGGTATTGGGGAAAAGGGAAAAACAACCACAAGTGGGTGTGAAGGAAAAATGGCAAGATTTGGAAGCGGACTGGAGAGGGAATGGGCGCCGCGGGGGAGACCGAGCTGGTGGCTGTCAGCAGCGCAAGTGTGCAGGGGCTGGAGGAGCGGGGTTTTCAGCACGTGGTGGTTCTGGGAATATTTGGGTGGAAATGTCCACCAGGATGCGGAGGTGAGGTCCAGGGCCTGGACAGGGAGTCGGGACAGGTGAAGTGATGGAAGAAGTTGGGCGGGGGGGAAATAGGTGAGTCTTCCTGGCAAGTGCGTGAGCTTGGCTCAGCCCTCGGAGAGCTGGGTCCTCACAGCAGGGAGTAAACTCACCTCTGCCCCAGGCTTGGCAGCATGTCAGGCCCGGCCTTCCTGCCACCACGTGGTGAGTTAGTGGCCCTTGCAGGCGTCGTGTGCTGGATACCCCCCTTTCCCACCCCAGACGGCTCCGCCAACTCTCTGCTGTGCCCCAAGGCTCCTCTCCCGGAATGCGGGTCTCTGCCTTCCCTGTGTGGCAAGGTCTCCTCGTCCTTCCCAGCTTCCCTCCATCCCCCTGGGGGGAGTGAATTGCAGTCTTCCCAGCTTCCCTCCATCCCCCCCCCCACCGGGGAGTGAATTGCAGCCTTTCAGCGATCCCACGGAGCCCGTATGGGGCTGCTTATTCAGCCTTTCTAGCTCCGAGAATGGGGCGCAGGGAGACTTGATGTGAGACTCCCAACTTGCACAGACCACACCCGCGTGGGGCAGCGCCTCTGTTCTCTGGGGGGCAGGGGCTGAAGAATGAGATCAGAGCCATTTGGCAGCTTTTCCTAGGAAAACCCAACGTTCTCCACCGCAGAGGGTGGCTTGGGGTTGGGGTGATCCGTATGTGACAAGTGAGCTCAGAGAAGTCTGGGTCCCGCATGGGGATGATGGTGATGGCCCCACGGTCCATCAGCCCCACCACGCTGGCTGTGCTCGTGAGACGGGGCTGACACTGGGGGATAGAGGGGCAAACCCAGCTCTGCTGTCCCCCACGCCTTGTCCTATGTTTGACAAGACAGGTTAGACTGATGAGGCTGTGGAATATGGGTGAGGTTCAGTGAGGTGGAGTCCAGAGCTGACCACCAAGAAAGAATTCTTGAGACATCTTTGGTGCAAAATTGGTAGTTAATTAAAGCACGGACCGGACCCGAGGGCAGAAAGAGCTGCTGCCCCGGGGTTGTGAGGGGTGGCTGATTATATATCCTGGGGTTGGGGGAGGTAAGGAAAAAGGGAAGTTGAGAAAATACTTTCATATGTTAAAGAAGATTCATAGGAAACCGGAGGCCTTGCCATTGTCAAGTTAAGGTGGTTTTTCCCTCTAGCAAGGTATTAGCATTAAGATAGTTGGGAACTTCCTGGAGGCTGCAGATTATAAGGACATTGAATTGTATCCACATACCCTTCCAGAAGCTAGGTTATTGATAGAAATGCTTCGTTCTTGTAGATCGCTTAGCCATTTGTAAACTGAGGGAGACTCATGTCTTGCAGGATTGTGGTCTCTATAGGTTAACTATTTCTTTGTCCTTTAGGGCAGCCAGGAGTGCCTGAGGAATGTCACATACATCCCATGGGTGGGGCGGGGGGCGTTGCAGGGTGTCAGTTTCTGCTTTGTCCTCAGCTTGCCTTCTGTTCCCTCATCAATGCTAGCTGGTGGGCGCCCAGGCCTGGCTGCTGGCACGCCACTGTGCGTGGCCCACCTGATGTAATCCCTGGAGGCAGGGCACTGTGCAGGCCAGTGGGGATGCTTGGCTGCTGGTCCTCCACCCCGGGGTCGGGAGTAGGTCCTCAGGTCTTCCGCGCCATCATGGCCGGGAGCCTGGAGAGCAGGAGGGCCTGTGAGCGAGCAGGAAGGGCCCCAGCGCTCCCGCGAGCCCGTGGAGAAACTGGAGGAGCTCCTCCCACTCGCAGGGGGGCTGTCCAGCGACAGTCAGAGGCCCCTGGGAGCGTGCCGAGTTCTTCAGCTTCTACCCATCCCCATTCAGCAGTGACCCATGTCCCTGCTCCGAAGGTTGAATCTTCCACTGTAAATCAAGCCCCGAAGAAGGGAAAAGCAGATCGTGGGCCTGAAATCCAACGTGGACCTGGACGGTGGAGGTGGCGGTGTGGTCTTGCGAGGAGGGGCCATGGGGATGCCTGCTCCCGCCAGGTCACTGGGGCCCACAGGTTGTCTGCACCGGCCTCCGGACAGCTGGCCCTGTTAGCCGGATGCCAGGGCTCCTTGATTCCGCGTGGTCCACGCGTTCATTCTCGAGCAGACTCGAGTCAGGAAGGTGCCGCTTGGTTGCAAAATGCATTTCTTACATGCGCGCCTCCCATGTGTGTACTTTTAATGCGTGTCTCCCTGTGCGTGGTCATCTGGGGCGGCTAAACCCCGTGACTAAAGGGAGGGATGAAGGAGCCCAAAGTCGTGTTCTGTACCCAGATGGGACAGTTTGAGGCAGTGTGTTTCCCACCCACAGAACCCTGGCTGGTGAGCAGAAGCCTGCATCCTGCACGCCAGCCGGCCCTGCTGCGACCCTGTGTCCTGATCAGCTCAGGGTATCTCATACTCGCTCAGTCTACCAAGTGCAGAGAGCACAGCACACCAGCTGAGAAGAGACAGTGCTGGGGGTGGGGGCGTGTGTTGGGGGTGGAGCAGGGTGATGACTCAGCAGGGAGAGGGCAGGGGAGGTCCCCTGGGTGGGGTCAGGGAGTACGCTGTGGGCCTAGGGCTGCAGGGGTGTGGGGTGTGGGGTGGGGGTGTGCTCTGGGCACGACTTCCCTTAGGAAGTGGCATTTGAAACAAGCCCGCAAGGCTGGCTGGAAAGATTTTTCTAGGAGCATGGAGGTATTTATGCGTCTGAATAACATACCATGCGCGTGCTCCTGTGTGGTGGGGAAGAGGGTACACTTCCTTCTCTATCCTGGGGTGTCTTTACTGGCCTGGGGACCAGGTTTCTCCTTTACAGTTGCTGTGATCTCCGTTACAACTTTGATTTCTGTTAAACACCCTGGGGAGTTTATGACGACTTGAAGCTCTTTTTTACCATTAACCCCTGCGTGGCTACGCCGGGGGCCAGTGAGCTCAGTCTTCCTGCTGGTTCCCCAGCTTCGGCCCCGTGCCTGGTCTGGGCTGCCCTCTCTGCCCTCCATCGTCACTGCCATTCTTTCTCTCAGGCTCCCCCCAAGTCCACCCACATCAGGGGAAATGCTGTTTCTCTCTGCTGTCCCAGCCCACCTCCCACCTCCGTTCAAATCAAATACGCATATTTGCTGTGAGTTTGTGAGTGTGTATAGGAGGGTACGGAGGGACTGGGAAGCCGGGAGCAGGGCACTTACAGAACCGTGGAGACCCTCTGGGGGTGCCTCCTCCCACCTTCCGGGACCACACGGGGGTGATTCCCAGAAGCAAGCACCCCGTTCTGGTAAGTAGGGTGCTGAGAGCCTGTGTCCGTTGGACTTGGGTAGGAAGCATGGCTCTGGGACCCCAATGAGGACAACGGAGCAGAGCTGGGCCACGGGGTCAGGGCGGCCTCGGGGTCGCCAGCATAGTGGCGGCCTGTGGGGCAGGAGTGACTCTGCCTCGCCCTGATGCAGGCTTGTGTCTCTGCTCCTCCTGCAGCTGGTGCTTCCGGAATACTCCATCCACAGCCTCTTCTGCGTCATGTTCCTGTGCGCTCAGGAATGGCTCACCCTGGGCCTGAACGTCCCTCTACTTTTCTATCACTTCTGGAGGTGAGTCTGCCGGGGATTGCTGGCTTCCTCCTTTCTGCATGGGCAGCTGGCCCTCCAGAGACACTGTCCCCCAAACAGACCGGCCGCCCCGTACGTACCTCCCTCTCTTCCCTGCCTCTTGGAGACCCGTTCTCCAGGCCCTTCTTTCCAAGCGGCTCCCAGACGCCCCGCCCTTCTTATCAGCTCCTCCCCTCAGGGATCGGTGGTAAGAGCAGCTGCTGCATGATTCACAGTTGTCCCCAAATGGAAACGGTCCAGATTGTTGTCAACAGAGGAGTGGGTAAAGGAAACGCCGTATGTCCTTGCAAGGGCGTGTGACTTGGTAATAAAAGGCAATAGGTACTGACGCGCTGTGACACGGATGAGCCTTGAAAACACGACAAGGGGAAGAAGCCAGTCACAAAAGCCCGTTATGTGAGAGGTCCAGAGTGGGCAACTCTGAAGAGAAGGGCAGTAGGTGGGTGGCTGCCAGGGACTGGGAGGGAGGGGTGAGGACAGCTAAGGGGTACAGGGTCTTCTTCGGGTGTGACCGTGTTCTGAACTAGATACTATTGATAGCTGGACAACTCTTAGAACATGCTAGCAATCACCGGATTGTATACTTTTAAAAGGTGAATTTTCTGGTATGTGAATTATACCCTTTTTTTTTTTAAAAAAAAAGCTTTATTTATTTATCCTAGAGAGGGAGAGTGGGGGGCAGAGGGAGAATTCCAAGCAGGCCTCACCCCCAGCACGGAGCCTGACCAGGGGCTCGATCTCACGTCCCTGAGATCATGACCTGAGCCAAAACCAAGATTGGGACGCTTAACCGACTGAGCTACCCAGGCGCCCCTGAATCGTATCTTAATAAAAAAGCACCTACCAGATGGGCTGGGTTTTCTGGGACAGTTCCAATTTTAAATATTCTATTCTCTGTCAAGACTATGCATCCCATCATGTGATTTGGGCTTTTTGTAAAATACGGTCACCATATGGACATGGGACGGAGGAAGAGGGAACCAAAGTAAAGGAGGCAGTTGTGCAGGTGAATTAACCACCCTCAACCCCTTGCTCCCGGAGCTTCCATCCTGAAAACACCTCCTCGTTGTCATTTTACCATAAAACGTAGCCTGCATGTGTCACGTCTGGAGCACGCACTCCTTCACCCAGCAAACACGGAAGACATGCCCCATGCCCGGCATGTTGGGGATTCCAACGTGGATGAGAGATAGAATCTTTACGTACGGGGAGCATGCCTCTCGGTGGCAGAGGGAAGTTGATTCTTAGCAGATGGGGGAAATACGGGTAGACGTGTAGAGAAACGAACATTTAAGTGAAACCAGTAGAGGGATGCTGCAGGTCGGGAGGCTAGCACGGGCATAGGCTGGGAGGTAAGACAGCACTCGGTGTGTTGGGGAGTAGCCCTGGCTCAGCGTGGCTGGATGCAGGGTTCTCGGAGGGAGTTGAATGGACGTGGGCTTGACAGACAGTAGAGGGACTGAAGGGCGGAGGGTCTGAAACTCTGCTGGGGATGTTGGAATCAACGTATTCTGCAGGAAATAGAAGCTCTCAGAAGGTTTGGGGGAGAAAGTGGCATTGCCTGATCCGAGTTTTAGGAAAGCAGCCGTGCAGAGGATGGGTAGGAGGGTGAACTTGTGAATCTGGAATTAGGAGGTCACTGTGGAATCACAAGTGAAGAGAGAATGGAGCTTGACCCCCAGTGTGACTGAGCAATGGAAGTTGGAAGGGACAGAGAGGATCCGAGGAGGTGAACCTGGCCTTGGCCAGTGAGCTGGTGCGGGGC
>NC_048225.1:63611673-63659810 GCF_002007445.2 Ailuropoda melanoleuca
TGGGGAGCGGGGTGCAGCGGGGGCGGCTCCTGCCCATTGCCTGAGTGTGATCATCCTGTAAACATCGTGTCCCAGACATTCCGTTTGGCTGTCTGTCCTTCCATTTGGTCTGGCTCTGCCTTCATGTTGCATTTGTTAATTACTTTGCTGCTAAAACAAAATTGGAAAAACTGCACCTCCTGCTTCTCAGGGACCTTGGGTGGCAGCCAGGGCTCCCCTTTCTTTGTTGAACCTGGCGCCTTGGGGCTCTGCAGAGCTCCTCAAAGACCCCGTGTCTCCCTGCCCAGAACTCCCAGCCCCTTGGATCCAGGGCTTGCGGGGGAGCACAGAACCATCAGCCCCGGCCACTCTAGTAGGGAGAGAGGGGGACCCACGCACGCAGACAGCTGGGTCTGAGCCGAGCGCGGACTGAAGTGATAGCCGCTGGGACCCTGTCAAGGTGGGGTTGGCATTTCACAGGACCTTGCAGAGATTAAGAAATGTGTCTGAGGCCCTAGCCGAGACGCATTTGTCTGGCCCCAGAGCTGGGCTCTTCTCAGCATCGTGTGCTAACGTCTCCAGCAGGTGCCCTGTGGACCAGGAGATGCTTGCAGTTTCCTGTCTAACAGGAACTCGAACACTAGCAGGCTGGGCCAGTGTGGACTATCTGCGCACCCCAGAGAGCCATCTCCCCAGCCAGGAGGGTGAAGTAGCCCCGCCCTCCTGCCCTTTGCTCTGGGTCCTAGCTGTGTCCTTCCTGTTTATTCCTCTCCCTCTATGATTCTCTTCTCTCTGGCCGACTTGATGGCAGACACCCCATCTGTCTCATTGGCCTGTGTGTCTGCAGTACCCTGGCTGGAGCAGCACACAGTAGGTTCTCATGAGCTCCTTGTTATTGCTTCAGCTTGGCTGTGTGCTCCCTCGAGGCAGGTGTCAGGCTGCACTCTCACCGTTGTCTCTCAGCACCGAGAATGGTGCCTGGCATGCAGGAGGTGCACAATACATGCTGAGTGACCGAAAGTCCGAAAGTGAGTGGAGCAGGTAAAGGGCATCTGTGACCTCCCTTGGTATCATCACGGAGAGAGCTCTGGCTTTGGCTGTGGGATGCGGCTCCTTGCCTTGCCCTCCCTGGCTCTGTGACCTTGAGCGATCCTCTTCTCACGTGACCCCTGGCTCCCCCGAGGGCAGGGAGACCCTCCAGCTCCGGGCATCTTCCCAGCAGTGGGGTGGCATGTGGCATCGTAGAAGCATATGCGGCAGCTGATGGAAAGAGAACCCCCTGCACGCCCCCCCGCCCCCGCCCGGGGACCTGGCGTACAATTGCAGGAAGGAGGAACGGCTGCCGTAATAACCATGCGGATGAGGATAATAACCTGCACTTGGAGCTATCACATCTTCTACCCAGGGGACACAGTGCACGCTCACAGCACAGCCTCAGTCCAATGCGGTGCAAGGCAGTGGGGGGTGGGGTGGGGGGTAGAGTTTCTAGTGCCAGGACGAGAAAGCAGCCACGGGGTCCAGCTTGGGGAAGGACCCTTGGGTGAGGGTCAGTCTGAGTCCTTCCTGGGCTCCCGCTCACTCCTTCTCTTCCTTTTCTCTCTGCATTCAGCATGATCTACACGCTAGTGAGCTCTTAACTCACACCGCGCACGTCCTCCGAGCCTGAGTTCACGGGTGCCGGGGCCGGACGGGGACGCGCGAGAGACACCTGCGGACTGTGGGCTTCTGCAGCAGCGGTGGGTCAAGGGGTCGCTGCCCAGCCTGCGCTCGGGTTGCAATCCCTTCTGGGCCGTGGGACCTCTCCTGGGCAAGGATTGCGGCTTCCTGAGTGCACGCCCCTCTCTGAGAGCTACCGTGCCATGCACACAGAGCCCTGGGACTGCGGGAGGGGTGCTGGCAGGCTTCCCGGGGCCTGCCCAGGAACGGAATGACCCAGGATCCAGGCCGAGTCTGGGGGACCCGCTGAGCCTCGGGGGTGTCGTGGGCTGCCTGAGCCTCTCGTGTTTCTTCTGACCCCTGGCCATGCCCCGTGCTTCTGTGGGACGGCCTGGAGGGTGCACAGATTCGCCTCTGGCTCTGACTGTCCCCAAACCCGCAGGCTGTCTGTTTTCACACTGTGCCATGGGAGAGCCCTCTCCGCAACGTCAGGAGCGCAGCTCGGGCTGTACGTCGGTCATGAATTATGTCCAAAGTCAAGGGGAGGCAGGAATCCAAGGGAAAAATGCGTTTGTAAAACGTTCACAGGTTCAAAGTGTTAGTTCTTGGTCACCACGAACTGTGCTCTTTGGCTGTCAATCCAAAACCATCACAGAATCCATGAACGCAGATCGATGGCTCCACGTTGTCACAGCCGCGCGCCCAGAAAATGCTACGGTGCCCGTGCACCCGGCAGCCGGGAAGTGACACAGCAGAGTCATAGGCCACTGCATCATTCCTTCTCTTTGCTCCACGCGGGGACATTCACTTGTTGAGAATTTTCCATTTGACATTCTCTCCTCTTTGGGTAGGTGTTGTTCTAGGAGGTTGTAAATAATGGTAAGGCTGAGATGTTTTATGTTTAAATTGGGCACAATGATTTCCACCTTATTCCCCGAACTTGCTTTCCTTTCTTCTGTTTGACACGTACGGGCTATTTATACCTGTACCCGGCTCCCGTCGGAGGGCGGCGACTCAGGTTTATGAATGGTGTTTGTGTAACACGTCGTGCACTGTGTTTGAAATGCGGTGGCAGCTCGAGTGTCTCACCTACCTGGCTGGTCTCGTTTAAACCCCGGTACAGGCTGCATTCGGCTCTGCGTGGTTGGTACATGAGAAAAAAATGTTTCCAAAAGTGTTTTGCTTCTAAAAATTGTATAGAGAACAAAACTCAGACTTCTGCTCTGAGGCTGAAGGTATAAAACTGGGGAATTTCGGTGGTATTTTGGGGAGCAGACTCCCCTTTGTCCATGCTGGGTAGCTGGGGCTGGCTGGCCTCGTCTCTGACCCTGTTCCTGAGAAGACCGGTTGCAAGAGCCCTTGACCCGCCATACTTCTCTCCCTGGAGCTGTCTTGTTTGCTTTTGTACTTTGCTTCCTTCTAGAAAGATGTGAAGTGGCCCGTAATAGCAGACACAAATACACAGAGACCATGAAAATGGAAGTAGGAAATTCAGACCCATAAAGGAGGACACACCGACTTCCCGAGGTCCTGATTCCTGAGACTGAACCATGAACGGCCTTCTCTTCGCAGTAAATGATAGCCCACATTCACCTAGGGCTTCACCTTCTACAGATTATTTTCATGTCCTATTTGACCTTCCTTGCTGTCCTATGAGGTTGATACTCTTCTTTTTCCCATGTTCTAAGGGAGGAAGCAGAGGCTCAGAGAGGGTAAGTGACTTACCTGTGGTCACACAGCAGCCACAGACCTACCTTTACACCCAGGTCGTCTGACTTCAAAAACCCCATGTCCTTTCCATCACCCGAAAGACAGCAAAGTAGCTTAGGCTCCTGTGGCAGTTCGATTAGCATAAACTTTTTGAGAAAAGGAAATTTAAAGACATAAAGCTGTAGACAAAGTGCCTGGTTTTATTTTCCTTCTGTGCCAGCCTCAGCCTTGCTCTATTGTGGCGGGTTCTTCCCCCAGGGGGTCCTCTGAAGGCTTTAAGAGCTGTATGAACATCCCAGTCCTTCCCTCCCAGAAGCTGTGACTGGGAACCATCTCCCCCGGTCACCGGGAGCTCGAGCCAGTTTTCAGGTGCTTTGACAACTACACAGACCGCTTTCCAAACCCTTCCCATTCTCAGACTGGGGCTACTCCTTCCCAAACTGCATGCTGGTGAGAGCCGTCCAGATCTCAGGGTGGCCGCCTGGGCTGCAAGGCTTAGGCAGAGGGCTGCGGCCGCTGCAGTTACTGGGCCGTGCCCTGGGTTGGGTTTTGGCTGCCCCCACGCCCAGGAGCGGGGCAGGATAGCAGGCCGCAGTGCAGGGCCTCCCAGGCTTTGTCCCACATCGCCACAACCATTTCTGCTCCTGTTCATCTCTGCCCAGATAGCTCTGGGTGCCCCAGAGTGTCTTCCTGTGCTAAACTTGACCTCTTGGACCCTGTGCGATGCCCACACACTCTTCCTTCCCAGCTGGCAGAGTGCTAGGCTGTGGGAGCCACTTCTTACATTTCTTAGGGATCTTGCTCTGAACATGGCCCTTATGGAAACTGCTTATGTAAGCTCACAATGAAATAAATCATATTCAAAACAAAGGTAATGTATAGTCAAAACATACCACCTCCTAGTTATTTCACGACATTTTGCTATTCTCTGTGCTCTTAAGGTTCTGTCTGCTGTGCTACGGGGGATTGCAATGGAAGCACGTGCTTCTGAGTGTTCCATGGGGTGCCGCTGGCAGCTTGAAATCGGCCGCGGTGCGAGCGTTTGCATCTGCAGCAGATCGCGTGTCCTCCTCTCCCTCACACGCCACCCCCGAGCTCATTGCTGGACGTTCACTAGTCCCCGGGGTTCATGTCCACCCATCCACGGTATGGCTATGCTACTGGAGCCGGCAACCACGCGGCACTGGTAGCCAGCCCCGCTGAGGGTGTGTGCACCAGACCCCGGTGTCCAGGGCCTTTTGGGGCCTGACCTGCCACCCACCCTAGCAGTGACACCAGTGGCTCTCATTTATGCGCCTTTGTCCCCTAGAGATGATAGGACAGTAGACGTTTCAATTGTAAGTCTTTTTTTTTTTTTTAAAGATTTTTTTATTTATTTATTCGATAGAGATAGAGACAGCCAGTGAGAGAGGGAACACAAGCAGGGGGAGTGGGAGAGGAAGAAGCAGGCTTATAGCAGAAGAGCCTGACGTGGGGCTCGATCCCACAACGCCGGGATCACGCCCTGAGCTGAAGGCAGACGCTTAACCGCTGTGCCACCCAGGCGCCCCTCAATTGTAAGTCTTGAGGCCCTGGATGTGATATAAGGAGCACTGCCAAGTGTGAACGTCCTTCTGTACTTGGGCCCCAGGGCCCTTGAATTTCCTTGGGGGCCGCTATCTCTCCTGTAGGGTGGGTCCCGTCCCAGGGATCGTCCATGTCCTCCAGCCCCTAGACCCCTGCTTCCTGTGTGAATGCTGGGGTGATACTGACCACACTCTGCACGTTATCTGCCCCATGGGGGGCTGATGAGGGTCGGGGCATCTCTGGGTGCCTGCCGCTGGGCTTTGCACACAGAGTACGCTCGGGAACCACAGCTCTTCTGTGCTTGGCTCTGCAGGCTGCTGAGTGTGGCATCTGCTCCCAGCCAGCCATGAGGCTGCAGTTCCTGCACGCACCCCTCCTTCAGGCAGGCCACTCTCCTCCTGGACCAGGTACTCAGGGGCAAACATGCACCTGATGGTGGAGAGATGCACCAGCAAAAAGAAACTGTTTGGCTCCTGGAGGGTGACGGGCAGCCAGCAGAGAGACTTACAGGCCACCACAGTGTTTTTGTCCCAATGTAGCGACCGGGTTCTGAGCAGCAGACCCTGACCCTTTCAGAGATGCTTGGCATCTTGGAGAAACAGCATCACCTTTCCACTAGGACTACAGCTCTGAGATTTCAGAGCAGGGGACCTGGGGGAAACGAGAGCTGGTTAAATACCAGCCCCCCCATTAAATTGTAATGAGATGCATCCACCAGGCCCCCATGCCAGGGACAGTCTGTTTTGACTGCAGCAATGAAAACAGCAGGTCAGAGCTGGAGGCTGTCGGGAATGTTGCTGGTCAGTGGCATCATGGCACAGGTCTTGTGATTCTGTTCTGATTTTCCCATAGCTCTGCAGGGAGTAAGTGTGGTGTGGAGGTGGCGTTCTGGGCTCCACGGGCTGCAGAGAGCCCTCTGCGTGGAGGGGTGTTGGGTGGAAACAGAGATCTGTGGTCAAGCGTCCATGGCCCTGCAGGGCTAAACACACCCGCAGACTTTCCCCAACCCACCTGTGCAGGGAAATCTGGTCCTGGCATCAAGGGGGAGGCTGGTCTGCCGGTCACTCACTGTAAAATGCAGCCCTGGGGACTCCGAGGGAGGAGTGGAGCACAGCCCTCCAGTTGAGGGTGACCTGAGACATGAGCATGTATTGGGGCGGGAGGGGTCCACACAGGGAACTAAGGATGGGGAATGAGCGTGAAAAGGTAGGGCTTGTCCCAAATTGGAGAATGGCACTAATGAGAATTAATCCACATAATTCAAGTGCAGAAAAAGGTAGGAAGGGCTGGATTCAGGATCCCATGGATTATAAGCTCTACGAGGATATGCTTTCATCAGGTAGCTCTGGAGTTGGACTTAGCTCTTATTAGGCCGTCGCAAATATATGTTGAATGAAATGTTGGATCCCTTCTGGAATCAGCAGGAAGCAGAGAGAGCCATTCCAGTTAGTAGGAACCAGTGTCCTGGGAGGAATATGGAGGCTTCGTGCACCCGCTTCCTGGACACACCTTGTTGGGCTCAGTAGCGGTGAAGTAGGCGCAGGCACAGCCGGGGCGTCTGCAGTGTCCCCCACTGCAAAGACCTCTCTGGGCTCATTCTTCTCAAAATCAGGAAAACACAACCCCTAGACTCAAGGGAGCCGATGGTGGCTCTCCAGTCATGGAGTGACCAACCCTAGACGCCACCATCTTCCGTGCTTGTAACAGCTTAGAAAACCTTGAGGGAAAAAAGAGCCAGGCCTCTGGTTACTGCTCCCTGGCCCATGGAAACAGCTGCAGTCCAGCCCTTGAGTGGCGCTCCTGGCAGACAGGGGCCTGGTGGCCCCCCTCCCCACAGGCCCTGGGGGTTCTCCCAGCTGGGGCTGCAGAGGGGAGGGCGAGTGTGGGAAATGTGGGTGGATGGTGAGAATGACTTAAGCCCCAATCACTTCTGTAACATGGCCCTCTGTGCAGGCCTAGCTTGGGGGTTGGTGGGCTTGGTCCCAAGGAGATCAGGGGTGTGGGCAGGGTTGAACCTGGTAATGCAGATTTTGGGTTTGGTTCTGATGGCCTGTGAGTCCAGGTGGTTCTAGCTGTGGTTGTAACAGGGAAGCTGACTCCATGTTCCATGTGTGTTTGCTGACAGCTTCTGGGCCTCCTAGGCCCCTCCCCCTCTTCCCCATATCTGGGCCGGCTGAGGAGAGGGTCTGCATGCTCCCTCCCTTGGCACCAAGGGGGAGTTCCAGCCGCACAAAACCCGGCCTGTGTGTGGTACCCCTCGCCCTTGTCCCACCCTGATCACGACAAAAGCCAGACCCCTCCTCACTCACCAGCCATGCTGCTGGGAGCCAGCCATGCTGCTGGGAGCCTGCCCTGCTCCGCTAAGAGACTCATCATGTCAGTAATAAACTCTTCCTTCCTCTTGGTCCACGTGTGGCATCATCAGGCTCAATCTGCAAGTCAAATTTTGAGTGGGGGGTTGGTCCAACCCCTACACCAGGGCAAGCAAACACAAGGTTACTGGAAGAACCTGGATGCACGAGGAGCTTATTTCTGGTTCACGTCATGGTCCAAGGGAGAAGCTTCTGGTCTGGTGGCCTCCTGTGAACTCATTGGAGGCTGGGAGCCCCGCCTATTTGAGGCCTTTAGGATTGTCTGCACTGTCAACATGGGGGGAGAGCAGGGAGGGTCAGGTGCATGCCGCTCCTCGGAGGCCCAGAGCTCAGGTGTGCAGCTGCGCCCATCTGTGCTGCTGGGCGGGAAGCACACGGCAGCACCTCCCATGGGGGTGCGGACTATCAGTTGGTCATCGAGGGGGTGTTAGGTAGTGGGGTAGAGTCTGAGGAGGAAGTTCTGGGCTAGGACTGTACATTTATAAATAGCCTTGTGGGTGATGAGAGGGGAAGAGAAGAGAAAAGGAAGAGATAATAATTTTACTCATAATATCCTTTCTGGCTGGTTTTCATCCTTGAGGCTTGCCTTCTACAATCTCACCAGTGGCAGTGGGTGTTGGTGGGGACAGGAGAAAGCGGGTGGGAAGATGTGGGATCCCTTCCCTGTGAGTCAGAGTCAGCTGCTTATGCATAGTCACACACACACACACACACACACCTCACGCACACAGGTACACACACACACACTTTTTCTTACGATTGGCCCCTCCAGTCTCCTGCCCTTCTAAGCCTCCTATGAGAAGGAAAAGGAAGTAGCAGGAGAACAGGAGGGGAGGGAGGGCAGAGGAGAGAGGAAGTTGGTTGGCTATTTTAAGGACATGAAAGTCTTATAAGTCATTACAGTCTCCTTGCCAGTTCATTTCCTTTAGAATGAAGTTGAAAGGTAATCTGATAGGTTTCATTATCTCTGGAAATAATTCATAAGTTCAGATGAACTCAGAACCATGACATAGTGTGTAGGAGGATTTCAAGGTCTGGCAAGGTGATAATTACAGGACCACACTGGAGCTGACAGCTCGTATTGCAATGATCTCCTTTTATTGAGGTTCTCTGTGGGATTAGAAAAAAAGCCCAGTAAACTGAGTGAAGTTTAGGGCTGCTGCTGCTCTGGCATAGACCCCCCCGAGTGTGTGGTGTGTGTGCACATGGCAGAGCCTTTGTGGCTAATGCAGGGCTTTGTAGGCAGAGGACTCTCATGATGAGAGCAGCTCAGGTGTGTGCAGAAGAATGGCATGTTCAGGTGCAGAATCCTGGAGAAGCCCGAGAAAGAGAATCAGAACTCAGTTATCAGCACAAGCCCACTCGTTTGTGAGAGCTACTGCTCTGCTCAGGCTGGATGTGTACCACTGTGTCCTTCCATTCTGCATCTCTCTGGTAAATATAGAGCATAAATGTTTGTCTGGTGGACCAGGACGAAAGGTGATGCCTTCTAGAAGCAGTAAGCATGGCTTTGTGGTAAGTATCCTTAAGTTGGCAGAGTATCTTCCACAGCCTTGAAATACATGTAAGCTTATGAAATATACTCATAAGTCTCAGGATAACCACATAGTGCAGACCTGGAGTGCATATATTAGAAGATTAGTACTTGAAAGTTCAATCATCTATTTATTCATTTGTATAGTATTTATTCACCCACTTACTCATTTATTCCATAAAGATTTATAAAATCTCTGTCATGTGTAACATTGAGTGTACAAAAAGGAATAAGATGAAACTGCAGCTCTCAGCCCTCAGGGAGCTGACACCTGTCTACTACTCTGTCTCCATCCACCCATCCTCCATCCATCCTCCATCCATCCTCCATCCATCCACCCATTCATCCATCCATCCATCCTCCATCCATCCACCCATTCATCCATCCACCCACACATTCATCCGCCCACCCACCCATCCTCCATACATCCATCCACTCATCCTCCACCCACCCATCCACCCATCCTCTATCCACCCATCCTCCATCCATCCACCCACCCATTTTTCCATCCATCCATCCTTCCATCCACCCACCCACCCATCCTCCATCCATTATCCATCCCCCCATCCATCCATCCCCCCATTCCCCATCCATCGATCCACCTATCCACCCATCCATGCATCCATTGATCCATCCATCCCTGCATTCCCCCATCCATCCATCCCCTCATCCATCCCCCCATCCATCCTCCATCCATCCATCCACTCACCCATCCATCCATCCCTCTTCCATTCATTCATCCATCCACCCATCCATCCCTCTTCCATCTATCCACCCATCCATCCATCCATCCATCCACCCATCTATCCCTCTTCCATTCATCCATCCACACATCCATCTATCCTCCATCCATTCACCCATCTATCCATCCTCCATCCACCCACCCACCCATTTTTCCATCCATCCATCCACCCATCCATCTTCCATTCATCCATCTTCCATCCACCAATCCATCTTCCATTGATTCTCCATCCACCCATCCATCCATCCCCCCATCCATCTATCCATGCCCCTATCCATCCATCCATCCATCCATCCATCCATCCATCCATCCATCCATCGATCCATCCACCCATCCATTGATCCATCCATCCCTGTATTCCCCCATCCATCCATCCCCTCATCCATCGATCCATCCCCCCACCCCCCATCCATCCTCTATCCATCCATCCATCCATCCATCCACTCATCCATCCCTCTTCCATTCATCCATCCACACATCCATCCATCCTCCATCCATCCATTCCATCCATCATCCATCCACGGTACCTTGGGTCTTCAGCAGCCCTCAGAGATTCAACTGTGTTTCAACCCCCCAATATTACAGCTCCATAAAACTCTGAAAGCCCTCCCATAGTTTCTCTGTGTTCCCAATCTTTCCTCCTCCTCTCTGCCACTGTGCCTGAACAGTCCATACTCCAGTGCATTGGTGTGAACACAGAGGCTTGCCCCATCATGGTTTTTGCCTCTCTAATTCATATGTCTCACTTATTGTGTGGGTTTAGTAATTTTACATAAGATGAGGGGGAGCAAGGGGAAGAGCTATAGCATGGAGCCTTTGTCCTTCTTCCCCCCCTCTCCCTTCTTCTCACTCTTCTTGTGTTTCCTCTGATGATACACAAATAAATGTGACTTGCAACTCTCTGGGCCCAACACCCCACACCCACAAACACCCACACGCCCACACACACACTCTACAGTCTCATATTGAATAAATCATGTCCTGGAGGCTCAATTTTTACCCCAAGTTAGTTGGTAAAAAAGAGTTTGCTGAAAAAACCTTCCCAAAAGGAATTCTAGAAAGAAAAAGGATTCTTTCCCCCTCTACTGTGTGTATTTATCTATGTATATTCTATCTTAAAACCCCAATCTTAAGGCATGGCCTGGATAGATGAAGGTGGGATGGGAAATGACAGACGGGTAGGTGAGTCATATGTCCTAAAACCAGGGTCAGCTTCTATATACCTCAGAAAAAGAGCATGAGAAACTTCAACTATTACATTTTTACTTGCATTTCTACTTCTTAAGCTAACACACTTAAAGTAAGGATCATGCACTGCAAGTCCGAACATGGATTCGATCCGGTTTAAGCAAAAAGGCATGTATGAGTCATCTCCTGCTGCATAACAAATCAGCCCCAAACTTAGCTGCATTCCACAGCAAACGTCCATTTTCTGAGGGCCAGGAATCTGGGGGTGGCTTAGCTGGGTCCTTCCAGCTTTGGTCTCTCTTGAAGTTGTGTGGGTGTTGGCTGGGCTGAGGTCACCAGAAGACTTGAGTGCTTCTGGGTGGAGGCTCTGGCTCTCAGCTCCTCACAACGTGGGCCTCCCCTCACAGCATGGACATGCTCCCTCCAGACGACCCAGGGGAGAGGGAGAAGCCCCTTGTGTTTTGGGTCCTGGCTCAGTGGTGGAGGGGACTGCACATGGGCATGGTGGGGAGACCATCTGGGAGGCTGGCTACAGCAGGCATGGACTTAAGGGCACTGAATTCAACCTTATGAGCATCTGAGGGCCAAGAAACCAGTGGAGCTGAGCTGGGAAGGCAGGAGCTGTGATCTCTGTCAGTGAACATGACGGATGGGCAGGGTTCACACTTCCTGAGCAGCTAGCTTATGTCCTGTGCTGAGTGCTTTGCAGAAGTGATCACATTTAATTCCAAGTCACATGCCTACTTCACAAATGAAGGGACAGAACAAGTGCTATTGAAGGTTATCTGGCTGGACTTTCTTTATGTGGCACGTCACTGGTCCCTGTGTTAGGTTTTTGTGTTCTAGTGCAGGGGCTGGTGCTTTGGAGGCCGTGGGAACGGCATCCTAAACTAGGGGGGTACTTTAGCACGGCAGGCAAATTGATCAGCATGTCTGCCGGAGGAAGCGATCACTGTGTCAAGGTGAAGACTTCACCCTAGTGCCACACTTAGTAAACCGAAGTCCGCGTGTGCGGACAGCAGCTAAGAGCACTGAAGGTCCCATGGAAGATTTTCTCTTGGATACCAGCATCTCAATGTATGCGGCTGTCCTTCATTTGAATTTCCCGTCCTGTGGCTTGCCTTTCCACGATTGAAGGAGTGGGGGGTGGGGGATAGTTTGGAAGGTGACTCAGTATGAGTCCCAGAGGAAGGGCCTTTCAAACATACGCCCAGCTCCTTTTGCCAATGAGGGAGAGAGGATAGGAGCCAGAATTCCCCTGTAAAAAGTCGAGAAATCACTAAAATACCAAGCACTTCATCCCACTCTTTTATATTTTTGTCACATTCCATCTTTTTATATTGTTTTTCTGTTTCTGGCACATTCGTATTCACCAGGCTGGCAAATAGGGGGAGTGGATAAGCAGGATCCAGGGGAGTGCTCACTCACTCATTCAACAAACCCCTTTGAGCTTTGGCATGCGGGATGTCATGCTGGGTGGTGGCCTATGCAGAATTCATTCATCATCCTCTGACTGCAGTTATTGAGTGCTTTTTAGCTCCCTGGCATCCTGACAGATGCTGTGAAGGTTAAAAAAAAAAAAGAAAAAGAAAAAAGGAAAGCCGGATAAATGAGTCAAGCTTCTCCTTCCTAAAAGATCTTGAAATACCCCCTGGAAAATAAAATTGACACTAAACAATCAAGAAACATAACAAGACAGTCATTCCCTGACACCCCCCCCCCGAAATAATGGGACTTTATTATTATGGATTCTTCTGTGTTCTCCGTAGTCATAGAAGCTCCTCTTGTGACAAAATGTAGAAAGGATCCCTGAAGGTTAGTCTCAAGACACTGATGAAGTGCCCATCTTTGTGGGAGCACCAGGCATACATACAAGTGGCTGACGAGGGGTTTAGAGTCTGGGGAGGCTTCTCAGGGGAGGTGTCGGGGGCGGGGCTCTGCCAGCAACAGGTGCATTTGCAGGAGGCTGATTCCAAGAGCCTGGGGAAGTGGGGTAAGTAAGGAGAGGGTGCTCTGGGCCCAGTCCCCCCACTCTGACCTGGTTTCACCCTGAGTCCGACACTTCTGCACCACACATCACCTCCCACGCCCCTGAGAAAGTCCGGAGCTGAGTTGGATGCTGTGATGAGCTTTGGGCTAGGCCAGGTTGGACTCTCCTGGGCCCTGACCCTCCAGCCCACCCCCCTGAGGATTCTGAAGACGAAGATTCGCCCCTGAGAAGGGCGCGAGTACTGGAGCCTTCAGTCCTTCTGGCTGCAAACCCTGGGGCCGGGGTCATCGTGGAGATGACCGGAGGTCATGGCATGAGCCCACAGCCTGTGGGACTGTGATTATTCAGTCTGCAGAAAACTGAAGGAAAAATTAAAATGATCTCTAAGTACATTAAAGGTCTTCCATAGCGAGAGGCTGGTGATGTTGATTCCTCTGAGGCATTTGAAGAAATCAGAAGGATTATGATGACATCAGCAGGTTTGGGGTCAGCACTCTGGGCTGCTGCCCACCCTGACGTGGCCAATACCTCTGTGCAGGCACCGCCTGTGAGGAGACCCGGATTCTCCGCAGGTGGCCTCGGCTTTTGGTGCTGATGCTGGGAGGGCCCCTGGGAGGGCCCTGGGCAAACCAGGGACAAGAGTCCCTCCTCTGGGTCACCGTGGTTAGGACGGTGGCCCCCAAGATGACCCAATGGTCCTTAGTCCCCGGGTGAGTTGGGCAGAAAGGGAGTCTACCCGAGATCACATGGTCTGTCAAAGGGACCCAGTCATGGCTGGATCCCACTGAGCAACGTACCAGGCCTGGTCACGGGACGAGGGCGTGTGACAGTCATCAGTCAGTGAGCCTCCCCCTCCCCCCCAACCCTTCCTCGAGCTCATATGAGCAAACTCATTCACCAAGACGTGTTGGGTACAATCTCCGACAGTTAACAAGACTGACTTTCTGAGCTTTTTAAAGGGCCAGATCTCTCTAGAATAATTTTATCTCAATCAGGAATGATTTTTAAAAATGGAACGGTTTCAGGGCGCCTGGGTGGCACAGTCGGTTAAGCGTCTGACTCTTGGTTTCGGTTCAGGTGGTGATCTCGGGGTCGTGGGATCGAGACCTGTGTCAGGTTCCGTGTTCAGCGGGGAGTCTGCTTGAGATTCTTTCTCTCCCTTTGTCCCTCCCCCTGCTCTCTTGCTCTCTCAAATAAATAAATCTTTTTAAAAAATGGAATGGTTTCATTACATGTAAGCATTTCTACACGCTTGGCACCGTGCTAGGGACTTCACTGGGATTATTTTGTGAAACCCTCACTGTAATCTTACAGGCAAGATGCCATTACCTTCCCCATCTTATTAGCAGGTGCGGAAACGGGTCAGGGAAAGGAGGTTGCACGGTGGCCAGCCGGGGATCCACCTACAGAGTCTGGCTGGCTCCAGAGCCCATGAGCCAAACTCAGGCTGAAATGAGTTTTATCCTGTTGTCCAGAAGACAGCACCATTCGTGGCCGGGAGGAGGAATCAAATTACCAGGAACACTTACGTTTAGCTAATTTCATCAGCAGCTATCAAAATAGCTAAAAATAATTTCTGTTGGTGGTGATGTTGGTTCTGTTTCACAGGGAAGGACATGGCGGTGCCTCTGTAATCCTGCTTACGGGGCCGTTGCTCTGGTCTCAGATGATGTAAGGAGCGAAATGTGGGCTGTTGAGGGGGAAGGTAGTGATTCGGGGTGTCCGCTGCTCCGTGCTTCTGGTGACTCCTGGTGACTCAGGCTTCCCAGACGGCATCCAGGTTGCCTCCTATCTGACAATGCACCGCAGATGGGGCCTCACCAACAACAGACATTACTTCTCACGGATCTGGGGGCTGGAAGTCTGGGATCAGGGTGTCGGCGGTGCATGGAGCCCTGGGAGGGCCCGTTCCCAGGCCACAGTCCGCCGATTCCTTGTCATGTCCTCCGTGGAGGAGAGCAGGGAGAAGTGAGCAGCGGCTTCTTTCATGCCTCCTGAGAGGGCACTAAGCCTGTCCTGAGGGCCCGCCCTCATGACCACCGCCCTGGGGCCCCTCCTACCGCCAGCCACACTGGGGGTGGTTTCAGCATATGAATCGGGGGAGTGGGGGACACACATCCAGTCCCTAGCACATCCCGATCGCTAACCCCTAACGACTAGATCGCCTACAGCGAACTGGATTGGAAGCACATGGGCTGTACTTAAAAAAACCAAAAACAACATTGTCCCCCATGAGCATCAGGGAATTCTTGGCCTGATCCTTGCCTGGAAGGTGGTCTGCCGTGAGCTGCTTATGAAGGATGAAACCGGAGGTTAATTTCCCAATGTGCTGTGGTTGAGGCCACCCCTGGCTCCCCTGAGCCCCTGTCTCACTGCTGGGCCCCTAATCTGGAAGCGATGGTCCACACGGAGGTGATACTCTTGGTGCCCTGCCTGCCCCCGCACACCGGACTGTCCTGGGTATCCTAATAATAATGGCTGTTGGGATTTTGAAGCAGTCCAATTAAACAGTGTCTCCAATCCCTGTCTGGAATCTGGATCAGAAACAAGGTGAGGGGGCACCTGGGTGGCTCAGTCGTTAAGCGTCTGCCTTCGGCTCAGGGCGTGATCCCAGAGTGCTGGGATCAAGCCCCGCATCGGGCTCCCTGCTCCACTGGGAGGCCTGCTTCTTCCTCTCCCACTCCCCCTGCTTGTGTTCCCTCTCTCGCTGCCTGTCTCTCTCTGTCAAATAAATAAATAAAATCTTTAAAAAAAAAAAAAAGAAACAAGGTGAAGAGTAAGGTAGACATAGGTGGGAAACCATCTTAGCTTCAAGGTAGATTGGAGAACTCAGTTTACTGTGGAGGTGATGGGATCCCCACAGTTCCCCACCCCCAAGCCTCCTCCAGCAGCCCAGCAGCGAGTACGAAGCATAAAGAGACTGGTTTTGTGGGAGCGGGAGGTTATTTCTGCTTCCCCATCTCTTAATCGTTCAAAAAAGAAGCAGATAAGCCATCAGAAACCTTATTGTCAGGAAAGGGGGGGGGCTTGGTTCACCTGCTGGCAAGGAGGCAGGGGAGGAAGGAGCCAGGTACAGGGGTTTGGGTGGGCGCTGCTGCCCCGGGACCCCACCACTGCCCCAGTAGAGCTGAGCTTAGCAAAGACTGGACAAGCTTGGTAATTTTTCAGACTGTTAAGCATATATTGCTTGTGGATTAAGTAGTTCAGAAGAAGGGCCGAATTAGGCAGCCCCTGAACGTGATGGGAAGCATCAAGATATTATGAAGGGCAATTAATCTAGCTGTTCTGCTAACTGGGTTAGCACACGTAGCCCGTAATTACATGCAATTATAACAGCGATCGTGGCTGGAGGTTGCCATGAGTGGCCTTAACCCAAGCAAGGCAGAGACCCAAGGACATGTCACGTCAGATCTAGGCAGCATTTCCCATCCCGTGTGAGGGACGAAGGCAAGGGGAAGAGCAGGGGAACCGAACCAGGTTTCCAGAGAAAAGAGGGCATCATAATGTTGAAATTCAATATAGAAGCATAAAAAAACAAAAACAGTTTGAAACGCTGAGCAGACGATAAAGATTTAAGCCTTGAATGGAACCCTACACAGATCATCCTACAGGAAGCACAACACACCCGTTACTCTTGGCTTCTTTGGGAAATGCACCGGGTCCCTCCCAGGCCATCCCTGCACCCCCAGCACAGCTGCCTTCACATGCGTTGGGTTGATCCCAGGTTTCTGGAAAGCGTGCGTGAACTCACTTCTGAGGATTATGGTTTCTACTCTGACGGCCAAGGAGTCAGCCAGCCATGGAGCAGGAGAGGAGAAAACCTTGCTAAGTGCGGCCGGTTCATGTGGTTAAAGGTTCTCGGGACAGCTCTCCGCATTCAGGGCCACGCGGACCCGGAGAAGGGGGCGGGTGCGACAGGAGCACGCGCTCGGGCCACTGTTTCCAGCCCACGGAACACTGAGGCCATACTACGACCATTCGTTTAGAAAGGACTCTCTTCAGGAACACTTCTAGAGCTGCTGGTTTTCCAGCACTGGGATTCCCCGTGGAGTTTTGAAAAGACAGCCAGATGTCCCGTCCCCGTCCCTCAAAGATTCTGCCCACTTGACCTAGGGGGGGCTGTCCGGGTGATTTGATGGCGGAGCTGAAGGAGAGGACGGCGGGCTTAGCGGCTGCCTCCCTGCCTTTCTGCCGACGCCAGGGCCCACCTATTGTTTCACATCCAGCAGGTCTGGGGGCTGAGAATTCGCATTTCTCCATGTTCCCAGGTGATGCCACTGCTGCTGGACCTATGGCCCCACTTTGAGAACCACTGTGGTACCGTCCTGCTCGTGGGCCCTGACGGTGACACCACCATGACCAGCGGCCTGGAGAGGTGGCGGGCGGCTGTGTCAGCTCTGCTGTGGACAACCTCCAAGGAGCCTCCTTGATTTGCTCCAATTCGGCTGCTTCAGCTCCGAGGGGCTCTGCTTAGGGTCATCAGCCACAGCGGGACCCGCCTTCAGCTCTGGCCTCTCCGGCCCTGACTCTAGGCTCACGTGTAGGTCTTAGTTTGGTCTCCCCATCTGGGTCTCCATGCTCTGGACAGCTGACAGAGGATGCCACCCCTGGTTCTGCCCTGGAGACCACCTCCAGCCGTGGCTTGTGGTCAGGCGTGCGGGCCCCTATGAGGACCGGGAGGAAGGGGGAGGCGTGTGTTTGTCGACAGTGCTCCCTCGCTGCTAACGATAACCTGGTATCATCAGGACCAGCCATGACAACGCTAGCAGCTGCTGCTCTCAGCGCACACGGGTTCCAGTATCTGGCGCGCCAAGTACTCGAATGGCTTATGGCTTGTGCTGCTGTCCTTTCTCCCACTGCACTGTGCATGGCCAGGGGCCAGGGCCACATCCTGCACAGGTGCGCACGGCTACTCCGGTGTGATCCCGTGGAGCTAAGGGTCCCTTGTGGCCTTAGTTTGCCCCCTCGCTTCCTACTACCTAGCGCTTCCCTGATGGATTTGAGAAGTTGAAATAGAGGGGAAATAGCGAGGCACGTGACAGGGCAGTCTTAGATCACCGGTTAATGCTATGACGGCACATGCCACCCTTGCCAGCGGGGGGCGCTGTGCGGACCGGCCGTCCTGGCGCGAGGCGCACACACCACTGAGTCTGCCCCGCCGAACGCAGTGGTGTGTGCACAGTAGACTGAAGGCTTCCCTTTACCCTCCAGCAGATGCTGGCGGGATGCGTGGAAACGTGTGTGGATAACTAACTCTATCTTACTCTTGGGACGTCGGAAACACAAGGAAAGCCCAGTCCTGATGGCGAGTAGGTGGGTTAGCCAGTCTGCAAGGATCCTCAGATGACTTGGCAATCGAGGGTTCCAGAATTGCTCCCGTCCGCTCCTCCAGGCAGCAAAGGCTTGTCGTAAAACACACAGTGAACTTCTAAACTATTCTGGAATCACGTTTACGTACTTGACGTAAGACTCCCTCTTGTAATGGATTCAGGCTCTTTCTGAAAGCAGATTTCGCAGGGCTTTCTTGCAGAGATAGTTTATAAATATTGGCTCAGATGGTGTCAGGGAGAATAACACTATGCTGATTTCAAGTTAGTAGCTTCTCATTAAAATAAAGGTGTGTGTGTGTGTGTGTGAGAGAGAGAGACAATATCGATTCTTCTGGGGGACTGAAGTGGAAAGGACCTCCTCCTAACTGAAGAGTACCCGTATCTGCTGCGGACTACATCGTGTCCCCCCCAAATTCACTTAGCCCCCAGTGCAGTGGTATAAGGAGTTGGGGCCTTTGAGAGATAGTGAGTGTTAGTGAGGCCGTGAGAGTAGAGTCCTCATGATGGGATCGGTGCCTTTATAACCGGAGACCTGGGAGCTGCCTGGAGGAGAGCTCTCCCCAGAAACCAGCAATACCGGCTCCCTGACCTTGGATTCCCCACCTCCTGACATGTGAGGAATGAATGTTCAAGCCCCCAGTGGTGGTATTTTGCTATAGAGCCTGACTAAGGCACCGTTGAACTTGTGTGGGGACCATGGCCGATTCCTCCTCGTCTCCAGGCTGGCCCGTCAGAGGTCACGCCTGGGGGTCCTGGGCTGGGTAAGACTGGCCAAGCGTCTCCTGGCGAATCCAGAGCCTGGAAAGCGACCCAGGCCTTCGGTTAGCACACAGTCTGCCAGAGCAAAGGGCCCTGTGAGCAGTATTGGCGTCTGGCCAAGAGTGAGGGGCGTCTGGACACCCAGCCAACTTGCAGCCCCAGCAGTGGGAGCACCTCAGGGCTCAGGCCCCACACTGGGCTGGGTGGGGGTTAGAAAGGAGCACCGTAGTCAAGGTCTTTGTGTTGAATTTGGGCTAGAATAAGCAGCTACATGGAATGGGAAGGGCCCTGGAGCCTGACAACACACCACATGTATTTCTAAGAGCTTGCTCTGTGGCTCTTCCTCACCTGGCTCCTTACCTACTGTCTGCGATGCTTAACTGAAGGCTCACTGAAATGCAAACATATAAAAAGACTTGGATTGTTTTCCAAATTTTAAAGGAAGAAATGATTTCTCTGCTATTTATATTTCTCTGAGCTATAGAAGGTGGAAAGCTTCCAAAGCAAAACCGAACACAGATAATCAAACCCAGATAACAGAAAGCAAAAGACCAGCCTCCCCTGTGAGCATGGATGAAGACATTGTGAATAAAACAGGAGCGCACAGGCACAGTCCCACTCCTGGTGATGCAGCAGGGTCGGTGCCAGGAGTGACGGAGTTTGTTCAATGCTTGCAAACCTGCTCGTACAGCTGGTGGGGGGCTCGGGGGCCAGGACCGCGAGGGGGTGGCGGGGGCCCGGGAGAGTTGTGAGCAGAGTGAGATGGTGTGATACACAGCTTCATGGGGTCCCTTTGGCTGCCTGTGGAGAGGAGGGGCAAGAGGAAGCTGCGGGACACTTTAGAGGCAGAGTAAGGGCCTCCCAGATACATCCACGTCCTCAGCCGGGAACCCATGGACGTGCTGTTTTACACTCACGGGGACAGGAAGGCTGCCCATGGAATCGTGGTTGCTGACCCGCTGGCCTTGAGGTGGGGGATCGCCCTGCATTACCTGGGGGAGACCAGAGCAGTCACTCACAAAGGTCTCAGAAGGGAGGCAGGGAGGCTGGGAAGCGCATGGAGGACCGGGCTCGGAGCCACGGCTGGTCTACAGGGGCTGGTTGACAAGGACACGGATGCCCCACGAGCCCTTCACAGAAAGCATCCTGACACCTGCGTGTCAGCCCAGTGAGATTTGTTTCAGACTTCTGACCCCCGGATCCGTACGACGATGAATTTGTGCTGCTTTTGGCCACGAGGTTCGTGGTGGTTTTTCACCGTGGCCACAGGGTGGGAACATGGGTCTGCCACTGCAGTCACGCAAGTGGCAGTTGGTAGTGGCTCGGACCAGCGAGGCGGCAGCACTGGTGGTTGGATCTGGGGACACTTCCCAGTAGCGTCAGCAGGATTTGCTGATAAACCGAATTTTATGGGAGTGGAGAGGATGAGAATCAAGCTGGTTCTCAGTTGAGAGGATGAGCTCTGAATTTTCGTGGAGAAGCATGGATAATTTGGTCAAGTCCCCTGGAGACTGACCTCACTCCTCTCCCCTTCTGGATCACCTCTTGCCCTCATACCCTCGGAGCAGGGGTCTGGTCTAGAACATGCCAAATGGGTTCTGTGGACCGTTTTTCTAGAGCTACACCCTGATCTTGGCCCTTTTGTTATTGCCACACTGGTGAGAAGAATCATAAAGAAAAAAAGTGAAATTATGGAGTGACAGCATCTCTTCCCCGAGTGTGAAGGAGAGAGAACCTGTTGAATGTTCTCCTCCCTCTCCTTCCAAGGGAACATTTGTGGGAGCACCTGGTGGGAGAGGCCAGAGCATTTCCATCAGCGAGGATGCCAGTGTCTAGTAAGAGAGAACTCGGTCCAGGAGAGGGGGGCAGGGGCCCGAGGAGTTGAGTCGCTCAGGTGGGCTCTAGGGAGGATGTCTTGGAGAACATCTGTGATCCCTGGCACCGTGTTCAGGTGCACAGACGAGAACATCCCATTGACACCCCTATGCTACCCTCCTCCTTTCAACCATGTAAGGTCTCAGATCTCCAGCCTCTTCTTTTGTGCCGATGTGCTAAAAATGGAAAGTACCTTGTTGAGCCTTGAAACAGTGCACTTTGCAACTGTTGATGAAAACAGCCTCGGCCACATAAAATTCTCCGTTTTCTTGAAACGACTCTGCCCGTCAGTGCTTGCGAGTGCTAGAGCAGGCTGGTCCGAAGGGAAGTCTGCACGTGTTGATGGCTCTGTGACCGAGTAATGAGCCGCCCAGGTCACGGAAGAATGTCTATTCTGATAGACGTTTCCTCAGGGGTGTACATGCTTGTGCCTCTCCTTCCATAAACCCGAAGAGGATCGCTGACACTGTGTTCTTCCCCGCGAATGCATATAAAAATAAATAAAACCTAAGACTCGGTGAGATGTCTTATTTTGAACGAACATTTGGGCAACTGGGTCCCATTCTTTACTAATGACACTTTGGTTTGTCGAACTGTGTTTGCTGGGCTTTGATGTTGGGCAGGGACTGGCCTGGGTGGTCCACTCATGAACTGACAGCAAGAACTGCCTTCTCGTGGCCCGAAAAGACGGCAGACCCGAGCTCTCCTCTGTGCACCCCCCGGGGGAGGTAAACCATCCGATGCCACCATGCCCCCAACCCCACTCTGAAGATACACAGGAGAGGAGAGCTGGAGGGTCGGGTGGCCCAAGAGCCAGCTGAAGAGGGGCCCATTGTCCAGAGAGTGCCCGTCCCATCCAGCCCTGTTTACGAGGTCTCCTTGGCTCTTCCTCCAGCAAATGGCTCCTCCCCTCTGTCCTTGGAACCCTCTCTGTTCTTGACCCATTTCAGGAAGAGTAAAATTGGAGGGGTGGAGGAGTAGAAGACTGTGAGGTCCCCAGAGGCAAGAGAGTCCAGTAAACTCTTCATCATACTTACTTTATTCTTCTGTTAATTCAAGGACTCTGTGGCCTGGCCTATTGTTGTCCCTATTAAGGACATCAGCGGACTGTCAGCCCGATTTTCCCAGCGTTTCCCTCAAGTTATTTCTCTGACCTTTCTCATGGCTTGCCACCTCTCTCTTTCTCACTATAAGCTCTGTGCATTGATCATGTCTTTTTATTTTCTGTATTTTCTTATGTTTTTACATTTTGGGGCTAACTGGTTCCTAGAGCTAGTAGGGGACCCTCCTGTAAGAGCACGTATCATGTGCCAGCCAACCAGTCTGGAGCCAGGCCCCTCAGCACCTGGGCTGTCATGGGGCTCGTACACTTCAGCTCACTCTCCGTGTGCCCTGATTACCCTCCTCCCCTGGAGCAGCCCCTACATACCCGAGTCCCCTGCAGTCATTCCAAGTAGGCAATCCCCAGCCTGCCTGTTTCCACAGGAACCACAGGCTCTCTCCCCATGTTTCCCGCCTTCTCTGCCTGAAGACTGGCCCTGGTGTGCCCCGTGGGGCCCCGCACAGCCTGCGTGCTCCCTCCTCCTGGGGACCACGGGGAGCAGATGATCTTGTCCACGACAGTCACCTCCTGGTCTGTTGGCCTCACCAAAAAACAAGAAAACCTACATTTTATTTATTTATTTATTTTTTTGGGAAACACTTAAATTTTATTACCAGTGCTAAACTAATAATCATTTCGGGTGGACTAATTTTACTGATGGCTATTAATTAATTTTATTTTATTATTTTTTTAAATGATTTTTTATTATATTATGTTAGTCACCATACATTACATCCCCGGATTCCGATGTAAAGTTCGATGCTTCATTAGTGGTGTATAACCTACATTTAAAAACACTCTAGCACAGCGTGGGGCGTATTATCGGTGTCAGTAAATATTTGTGGAGTGATTGCCAATGAGGCGGGCAGCTCAGTGTGCCAGGGCTGTTGAGCACAACTATCAGAAGCCTCCAAGACCGGGTGGGGAGCTACTGCACAGAAGGCCTGCTGCACATCTACCAAATGTCAGACCCAAACGTCACGGCCAAGATTAAGTGCACATCTCAAATAATGGTTGCCATGTCCTCCAACCAAACTTACCAGACCTCAAACTACACAGAGGTCCAGGAACCCCGCATAGCAGAAGGAGGACGTGCCCCAAGTCGGCGGCCACCCTGTGACATTGGAAAACGCAGTGCCCCTTCCATTTCCAGATCCATTCATCATTCTCCCGGAGAAACAGGTGTTCCCAGAGAGTGCAGAACCCTTCGCGGCGGTCCACACTCGGAGGACTTGTGGGGCTTGGGTCTTGTCTTCTGGAGCCTGGAGCGCCTTCCGCTCGAGTCCTTGGAGCTGTCTCTGCCCTTCCGAGGTGGGCTGACTCCAGGGCCAACCCTCCTTCCAGAGCTGCCGAAGTACCTAAGGTGGCTGGCCGCTTCTAGAAAAACATCGGCAAATGGCACAGTCAAGTGTGACCAACGCAGCTGCCAAAAATCCAAAGAAGTCATTATCTTGCACAAACAGTCATTAGGAAAAAACATCACGAGAGATCGCAGAAATCGTAAAATCCAACACCTGTGCCTAATTAAAACTCTTTCAAAAATTAGGAATAGAGGGATACTTTCTTAACCTGATTAAAAAGTAGCATATGAGACAGTGAAATAATGACGAGCTTTTCACCAAACTAGGCGCAAAGTAAGAAAGCCCATAATTGCCATTCTTATTTATTTTTCTGGACAGTCTGGCAAATTGGATACAAATAGGATAGAAAAAGAGAAGGTCCTAAATATTGTGAAGAAAGAGATCAAGCCTATTGTTTGCAGATCGGAATTCATCTATAGAAAACCGAAATAGGTAAATTGGGCAGGGGATGGGAATTAATGAGCTCAGCAGAGTAGACGAGTACATAATAAATACATAAAAATTAATAGCTTGCTTTTATAACATTAAAAACAGGTTATAAAACATAAGAAAACTAGGAGCCTGATTACAATAGCAGAAAAAATACGGAATGCCCACACACACGCGTACCAGGCGTTGTGGTCTTGGGGGGGGCACCAGTGCCCACAAACAGGCTTACCGGGGAGATTGAACAATGCATTTGGATAAAACCATAAAACTGCAAAATATTTTAGAGAATTTTAAAAGAACACTTGAATAGAATTGTCTTGGAATAACAGAATGTCAATTCTTTACAATTTAATCACTCCATTTAATGTTATTTAATGCAATTGTACAATGTGATATTTTCATAAGTGGAAGAAAAAAAGCATTCCTACTTCCACCTGGCATAACAAACAGGCAAGAGTAGCAGTGAGTTAGAGAGGAAAGAGTAAATTATTATTAGATATTCAAAGTCAGAGAGCTTCAGGAGCCATTTGTGCAGAAATCAATCAGGTACCCTTGCTCTGAGCTATCACGGCGTTCTGTGCCCCCCCCCCCCAACTGCTAGATGCATTGTAACTAAGTGAGTGTTGGTTTGATCACCCGTGTGGTAACCGGCTGCCTTCTACCTCTGGACCGCCCAGGACCCAGCACTGTCGGGCACACAGCAGGTACTGAATTAATACTTACTGGACGACACATGGAAGCATAAGGGATCGAGAAGGAACGCTTTCTATTATAGATGAAGAATCTACTATCTCATTAGGAAGGAGATCATCTGCAACACATGGAACTAGGTTAACTGGTTGGGAATTTGAGAAAAATTAGTTTATCTTCATTCTACCTACTATGTTCCACACCGGATTCTATATATGAAACTAAACGCTTGATGAAATGAGTTAAATCTAAAAATATTCCAACCATGGAAAAAACAGAAAAAAAAAAGTGGGAGATATTTACCAGCCTTCTAAGCTTAGAAGCGAGGGAAAGACTAGCATTTGGCAATTTGAACTTTAACGGCGGGAGCAGGTCCAGCCATCAATCATACACTCAGACCTAAGCAGATCCCTAAAACCGAAATTTCCCACACCGAGGGAAAATGACAGAACTGACAGGACACACGTGTCCTTTGAGATCATACAGTACCAGTATGAGTGCAGGAGAGGAAGGGGGGTTGAGTGTCAGCCAGGGTCCAGGGTCCAGCGCCAGCACTGGCTGGGCTCTGTATCAAAACAAATGAATATCTAAGTCTCAGTTCCTCCGTTTATGGCTTGGTGATATTAGTATTGACCCCAAGGAGTCCTGGACAGGAGTAACGTAGGTAAAATCTCTGGAGAGTAAAGGTTCCCAGTAAGGAATCTTGACTAGTAGTAGCTGTTGGTTCTATTTTGTATCAAAAAAAAAATCTTTCTTTGATCACAGCGACCTAGGAAGTTAGCTTCATGCACAAAGGTGCTGACGTGGATTATTGAGTCAGAAATACCCCAACGGCCCTCTGAAGGGAACAGCTACATAAATTAAGTTTCCTCGGCTCCCTGGAGTATCCTGTGGCCGTTAAGATGAATGTTCATGAAGGTTATGATGTGATATCGTGCACAAGCGCTGACGGCAAGAGGCTGAGTGGGAATCTGCTGTGTGGGATGTCCACAGTGTGTCAGGGGGACGGTACTACGTACATGCATAAAAGTCTGGAAGGAAAACGCTAACATGTTATCCAGCGCTGGTTTTGCAAAAACGATCTGTGATTTATGTTCTCGTATTATTGTTTGCATTTCCAAGTGTTTTAAGTGAGCATGGAACATTTCTGAAATAAAAATATCCACGTTTACAGAAGGAAAAACAAAGGCACTGTGGCACATTTACTTGGCAATCTGGGTGTTGTTTCCAGAGTCAGTCTTGGGCAGCATGACCAAGGCCGTGTGACTGTGAGACATCCTGAAGGGGAAAAACCCTCAAGGGAAGCCCAGACCTGTGAGCGGCTTCCTCCGACGTCAGAATCCTTGCAAAGCCGGTGGGGCCACAGGAGGAAGATTCTGGAAGCGCGGGTCCCTCTGGGCCCATTCAAGGGGCAAGAGGCTTCCGTGGAAGAGTTTGAACACAAGAGCTATGACTCGGTTGATCTTTGTTACGTGGAGCACAGGGTGCTGGACGGTGAGCCAAGGTTCCACGGAAGACACGAGAGACACTGAAATAGAGACGCTTATCACTCACAGGAGCTGGAGAAAGTACCTGGCATGTCTCCAGGGGCCGCACAGGGAGGTCAGGGCAGGGTGCAGGCAGGGAGAGGCAGGATCCAGGGCCCGCTCCCGGGCTGGGGCCAGACGGGTCCACTCACACCTAAAGAACGGGTTTTGGTTCGGCCCACGGGGGTCTGTCTAAGGAGCACATAAGGCAAGTGGGCCCTGGGAGGTGGGAGCGGCTGCTGAGCACAGGCTGTCGGGGAAGTCCTACCAGGAGCCAGCACACCAGCGTTGCACCCAAAAGTTAATTTCCCTTCTCCTGGATGAGCCCCCAGATCACAGATGACAGTTCTCTTACTTAGCCACTATACACTGCTGTGTGAAAACTTTTAACCTACAACTCCCACTTAGAATAAAAGCTCTTTTTTAAGTAAAAACGATTTCTTTTAAAATTCTTATTGAAAGCTATTATAGATGTTTCTCACGGCAATATTAAAATAGTCATACAACAAGTGTAACTATGTAAACTTGTTCGGAAATACACAAACTAGCTTAACGCCCAGTTAGGAATCTGAGTTATCCTAATGCCCCAGAGGGAAGAGGAAGGGGGGCGTTTATTAAGCAAAGGTCTGCAGCCACTGCCCCTGGTATTGTCTTATCTAAAGCTTTGAGCAGTTTTCTTCTTCATTATTTTGCAAATGAGTCCTCTAGTGTGTGGGATCCTACCTCCTCCCCAGTACTGAATTGCGTGATTTAATATGCAGGGGGGATTTTAATATTTATTTATTTGCTTGTTTTTACCAAAGGAGGCCGGAGGATCCGGGGACAGAGCTGGGGCAGGAGAGGTTGTGGGGACGCTCTGTGGCTTCCTGGTAGGCACGTGACGTTTTTATTTGTTAGTTTTTGGGTCCCAACTTTGGAACCCTCTTTGTGTATTTGGGACTTCGGTGCTGTGAGTTGAGAAGCGTGGTCTGTGTCTTCTTACGGGAGCCGCACACGACCAGCCAGCAGGGACTCTGAGGCGGGAGCTAGCGAGCTGGAGGAGGCTCGGGCTGGAAGCAGAAAGATCAGCGTCACCCACGGTCTTTGTCAACGTCAGGAACCATCGACATCTCTTTGGGGCCAAGAAACAAAGTGTGGGCCAAGTTGAACAGGGGGCCGTCCCTCTACTCGGCTCCCAGGCCCCAATCTGAGGGCCACGGGGGCCCATCTGGGACCCTGAGAAGTCTGGGTTCTGCAGGGAAAGAGGCCTGAGTTCTGTGGGGGTGTCCTTGGTCTCAGCATCCTCCTGGAGAGCGGCGGCCTCAGAGGGGCCAGGATCCCTGGTGGGGAGCCTGGAGCAGAGAGCACCTGGGAGATGCCCCCCAACTCCCTCCTGCAGGGAGTCCAGAGAGACTTGGGGGACTTCACAGGGCCGGCTTCTGCATACACGGGTGGGGGAAGGGCCGTGGTGCTTTGGGACAGACGGGCCTGGGATATGCAGGTGACCCTCACAATCAAAAGACCTCAAGGCGTCCATCACGGAGTGGGCTTGGAGCAGTAAGGACCGATTTCACCTCCCACCTCCGGCACAAACCAGGTGTTTGAGCGACGGACACAGCCATGATGTCGGTATCTGCGAAACAAAGCCTCACCTGCGGTTTGCAGGGCTGTCGTGAATAGGTGAGTCTAGACGAGCCGGACTGTGGCAGGAGCCGGGGGTTCAGTACCAGTTGTATCTACAGCCTAGAAAACACGACCTTAGCTGGTGCTGGGAAAGTGAGAGGCACTGGGGCCCCTGGGTGGCTCAGTTGGTTAAGCAGCCATCTCTTGGTTTTGGCTCACGTCATGATCTCAGGGTCGTGGGATCGAGCCCTGCACTGGGCTCCGAGCTCAGTGTGGAGTCTGCTTGAGACTCTCTCCCCCTCTTCCCCTCCCCCTGCTTGCACACACTCTCTCTCTAAAATAAATAAATAAATTTTAAAAAAGAAAAGAAAGTGAGAGGCATCTTTTTTTTTTGAGCAAAAGCCAGATTTAATCAAGCATGGATTTGCATAGTACTTTTTAAGTTTTATGGCTATACGTGCACAATATTAAAAATACTTGAATAAAAGTCCCCTGAGAATTTATTACTATGTTTTAGTATTTGCCTTCCATTCCCTTGTAAATATTTTATTATGTAAGTTTTTTTTAATGTTTTTTTATTATATTATGTTAGTCACCATACAGTACATCCCTGGTTTCTGATGTAAAGTTCGATGATTCATTAGTTGCGTATAACACCCAGTGCACCGTGCAATATGTGCCCTCCTTACTACCCATCACCAGTCTATACCATTCTCCCACCCTCCTCCCCTCTGAAGCCCTCAGTTTGTTTCTCAGAGTCCATAGTCAAGTGAGAGGCATCTTAACAGCCAAGTCTGGATGTCCTTATAATTTGCCTCTTACACATTTTTAGCCTTTCTGATCAGTGATCCTGTCCTCTTGGCTGAGAAGCCTTTGGTCGGAAACAGCAGAGTAGACATCTGCTGTTTGTCAGTTCCTGAGGGCAGCACGGCACCCCTGGTTTAGGACTTGCCTCCCGCGGTCCGTGGGGTTGTGACGAGGCTGCCAATCTCCGTGCTCAGGCTTCAAGAGTCAGGACACGGCCCAGACACTTGGACGATATCAATCTCTCTGGAGCCCCGCGTGCAGTAGAGATGCGCGGGGCGACAGGCCGAGCTAGAGAAACAGAGACCACACTGGCAGTCGTGGCTGCCCCCCAAAACCGTCTTCCCAGCTTGTCCTGGGATGTGTGCAAGGGGTGCCCGCTCCTGGTTATGTTAGAGTTCACTTCGGTTGTAAAACATGTCTTAACAGACAGAGTGGTTGGCAGCTTCTGTAATAGAGAAAAGACGTCATTGGAAACTGAAACTGTAGGGCCGCTTTGGATGTTAAAGGGGAGGGTGGTCTTGAGATGACGGTGTTCTGAGTTACGCCCCTCCTCTAGCAGGGGCTAGAGGGGCCCAGGAAGAGCATATGGCGCGTCTACTGGGGGTGGGGACGGGCTGACGTGAGGGCTGAACTGCTCCACTAACAAAGTGGCAGAAGATTCCAGAAGACAGTAAGCCAAGCAAGATGGTAGGAGGCTTCAACTTAGAAAGTGGCCAAAGGAATTTTGAGAATAAGGGTAATGTGTCTGATGTTAAATAGTTTAAATGGTTTCAGTGTAAACGCAACATCCATTTCCCCATGGGGAAAGCCGGCTGAGCGCGGATTCTGGATGGCGGGATGTGCATGCATCTGTGTGCGCGCATGTGCGTGTGAGCTAAGGAAGGGCGCGAGGCTCTGTGTCTGGCAGAGTGTGGTGTGGAATAGGGATGGGAGATGACTCATAAACTAAGCCACTTCAGCAGAACAGGGCAGACTCACCGCCCCTGGAGAGACGGGGTGGGACACAGGATCGCCTCAGTCTGACGTCTGGTTACGTTTGGGTCCACTTGGAGTCTCCGTGTTATTCTAGGAGGAAAGGGGATAGCACCCGCCTGGCTCCCCAGGGTTCCCCCCGCTTCTGAGCCCAAAGTCTCACATCAGGGCCTCAGCAAGTGTGTGGAGAGAGGGGCCAAGCCTGTGAAGGGCTTTAGGCCAGGCTGGGGGAGGTCCCAGTGGCCCCTTAGCAGAAAGGCCCAGTCAGAACCCTGGAGATGATTTAGCACAAACACCTTCCCGCGGGATTTGTGGGAGACCTGACCTGGGAACTGGTTTGCCTGAATATACTACGTGGATATGGGGTTGCTGCTTGAGCTGGGCAGTACCCCACATGATCCCCCGCAGAGGAACTCCCTGCCTACTGCGTGGAGAGCACTTCACAGACAAGTATGAGCCCACACCTTAGACACTAACGTGGCCGAGAAGTCGCCCTCCTGGGCTGGACCGTGTGGTAGGGCTTCCGCGCCCCCTCCCGTCTCCTGCTGGCTGTGGCCCCAGCAGCTCCCCGTAGTGCGGAGGTTAGCGGAAATGCAGCCCCTGGGTGAAGCTCAAAGTCCTCTTCGGCCTCAAGAAAATCACTGTCACCGTAATGATGCTGGTGGCACCATGGGCTGAGCTCTGGCTGAGCCCCATTTTGCCTTATCACATAGACCCTATTCCTCAGTGGTTGGACTCCCCCCCGCTTTTGAGAGATCTCGAAACTGAGGCACTCAGATGTTAACTCTCTTGCTCGAGACAGGGTCATCAGGTCTGCTAACCCCAAAGCCTCGGCTGCAGGCTGGCTTTGCTCACGAAGATGGAGGTCAGCATTTTCCTCACTGCCAGGCCCCTTGCCTGCAGGTTCTGATCTGGTGGGTCTGGGTGTGTTAGTGGGACTTGGGATCGGATAGGTGACTCCTGTCATCGAGGTCCTCAAACCCCTCCCCCCACCCCAAACTGTGACCTATGGAAGCTGAAACGCGGACACGTGTGTAGAAAGGAGGCCTTCAGGCCCCAAGATGCCATCCGCGTGAAATCCCACAGAGGAGGTGGGCAAACCCAAGTGTGACAACAGCTCTGGTTCCTCTGAGCCTGACTTGATTTCTCGGAGATGGAGATGGGAGACATGGGCTCGTAACCAGGGCTGCGGTAACGGTGCTGCGGCGGCATCATCAGCTGCTGTCGGCGAGACGTAGCAGATGCCAGCTGTGAAAACCTGCCAGAAGGAACCGACAGAGCCTCGGAATGACCGAGAGAAGCGGACTTCCAGGGCAGTGTGCTCAGTGGTGGGGATGGCCGCACTGCACGATCGCTACGCCAGCCGTGTGGCCCTCCGAGTTGAGTGTCCTTCCTCCGGGCTGCTGGACATGGGCCACAGAAAGCTAGCACATCCACGGCAAGGATGGGACGAAAGATATAGAAAAGCCCTTAATTTACATTGAAACTTATGAGAAGTCTTTCCCCGTTGGCAATTCTAGGGTTAAAACAAAATCATAAAACATTTATCTCCAGGTAGATAGCAGCACTTTCAGAAACAGAGTAAAAAAGAAAAGGGTGTGGAGCCAAGGGAGACTTTTGTCTAATGTTCTGAATGGGTGTGCAAAAAAAAAAAAAAGACAAGAAAAGAAAAAGAAGAAAAAACAAAAACAATAGCAAAGTAATTTAAAGATTTTTTTTTTAGATTTTATTTATTTATTTGACAGAGATAGAGACAGCCAGCGAGAGAGGGAACACAAGCAGGGGGAGTGGGAGAGGAAGAAGCAGGCTCATAGCGGAGGNTCGATCCCGTAACACCGGGATCACAGCCTGAGCCAAAGGCAGACGCTTAACCGCTGTGCCACCCAGGTGCCCCAGCAAAGTAATTTAAAAATAGAAAAAATTTTTTCTGATTTTCTGGTATGAGAACTGTTTGGTCCTATTACCATCCACATAGTCTTTCCTGCTGGTGCGTGACGGCTGTAAAAATTCTTTCTGAGTTAGGAGATGTATCTATTAGGATCAGGTCCAAATGTATATAACAGAAATAAACAGATAAGCAAAAGCGGCTTCAACAAGATGGTTTTCTCCATCATAAAAGAAGTCAAAGGGAAGTCGTGCTGAGCTAATGTGGCTGTTCGTAGTCTCAAGGACCCAGGCTCCAGTCTCCTTCTTCCCACCTGTTCCTCCTTCAGCATTTGGCTTCTGCCCCAAGAAGGCTGCTTAGCCTCCAGCCATCATGTCCACCATCTGGTCTGCAAGACTAAGAGAAGGTGGCAAAGTGGCAAAGTCAACTGTCTTTTAGGGAAGTTTCCTGGAAGTTGCTACACAGCACTCTGCTTCCATTTAACTGAACAGCACTTAGCCCCATGGCCACAGCTCACTGCAAGGGGAAAGGATAAACTGGTCTTTGGGCACGTGTATCTCGCTAAAAATGAAAGAGTCCATCAACAAGACAGAAGGGGTGAACGGAGCAAATTATAGTTCCTGCCACAAGATGTAACATCCTAGACACAAGGAAATGGGCTTGGAAGCTCGGGGTTAAGTGACCCACAGGATTTGGACTAAGCCTGTCCTTTTTTGCTGCACCCCCTCCCCTAGAGTGGGGAGCCCTCTCCTGACCCCTCAGCCATTCCACCCCAACAATGCTCCAAACAGGTGCCCCAGAAGAACTCTTGCCATGCGCTCTGGGAGGCCACCTAGGCCTCTAAGTCTCACTTGTATCACATGAGCAAGTCACTGATTCAGAAGGGAAGGGCACACCTGTGTACTGGCAGGTGCATTCCAGGAGGCAGGTGCTGCGGGGGGGGGGGGGGGCCCNCTACCCCATGCTGTGTTCTTCTCACACAGGAGCTTCCTGCCGTACCCAGCTGCACTGAGGCCTAGAGCCAGCAGTCCCTCCAGAGCAGACATATCCCACCTGTCTTCCCACCACGTGCAAGGACCGATCATTTAGCAACCCTCCACGGGGCTGAGAAGGTGGCCGAGGTGGAGGGCTGGAGGGGAGGCCGCACAGCTCAGAGGGCTGGGTGTGCAGATCAGTAAGAACATTCAGTGAGCCTTTATTCAACGCCAGCACCATTCGGCCTTTTACGTAGAGTCCTCACTATAAACTTGGGGAAAGAGGGGCTCATCACACCTATTTTACAGATGAGAAGACAAAGGCTTAAGGAGGCTACTTGCCCAAGGCAAACCCAGCTAATAAGTAAGGGATACAGTCAGGTTTTAAGCCCTAGGCCCTTCTGACCCCAGACAGTGCCCTCTAACCCCTACACTATGCCCGGAAGCCTTTGGGGGGAGCTTTGCAGAAATGCTCATCCCTTCCTGACGCCCATCACCAGGAGGCAGAGCCAGAGCAGAAGCGCCTGACCATGACCGCTGTGGGGGCAGCAGGCTTCGCTTCGCCTTGTCACGCAGGAAGCCAGGCCGGAGGAGAGCTTCTGAGTGGAGGCGATGCGGACTAAGTGCCCTAAATAAGACTCTGCCTGACGCGAGCTTCAAAGTGGCAACTGTCTCCCCTCCTTCATTCCCAGCACCCTTCCTCTGCTGCTTTCGAGCAGTTGTTAGTGCTGCAGACAAGCCGGCAGGGATGTCAAGGAAGGGATAATTTATTCCCCTTCTCCGGCAGCCGAGGATATCACCTCCCCAATGACAGACACTCTCTGCCTACCGAGAGAAAGAAGCAAAATCTGGCATCCTAACGAGTGGCCAGCTGGGGCTTCCTGCGAGATGCTCGCTGTGGGAAGGGGAGCAAGGGGCCCTGGAGGCTGACGTGTTTGCGAGCCATCTGAGGATGCTGGTCCGCAGCTGGGACCACGGTGAGCACGGGTGCCGCTGGCCGCTGGCTCTGGATGCTTCCTGAGACCTTCAGGAAGGGCCTGGCTTAGAAAATTAGGGCATTTGCATTGGTTATTGCTGTTCACTGAGTTTTTATATTCCTTTTTTATAATAAAGTCCTCCTGTTGGGTTGAGGCAGCTGTTTTCCTCTCTGTCTATGGCCAGTCAGAGTTAAGACTTCGTGGTGGTTCTGTCAGGTTTAGACCAGTGGGCAGACATCATCAGAATGACGACGTGTTTGTAACAAATCTCTGGTCCAGACCAGAAGGAAAAAATGAACTAGTTGCTCAAAAGATAATACAAACTCTTTCTGGGACCTTAAAGAAATTTCTCCTCTGGTTCTTTACAACGTGTCCTCTGTACTGTATTGAACAAGGTAGCTGGTAATAGGTTATTCTCATGATGAAGGTTTTCAGGTTTAGCCAATAAAAATACAGAGCACCCGTTAAATTGAAATTTTAGATAAGCAATGAATAACGTTTTAGTATAAGTTATGTCCCACGAAATATTTGGGACATAACTTATGCCAAAAACTTGCTTGATACCACAGGATCTCACTGGTATGTGGAATCTAAGACCGTCAGAGTCGTGAAAGCGGAGAGTAGAAGGGTGGTGTCGGGCTGGGGTGGGGAATGGGGAGACACTGGCCAAGCGTACAAAGTTTTGTCATGCAGGATGAACGAGTTCTGGGATCTAATGTGCAGCGCGGTGATGACAGTTGATTGTACTGACTTGTGTGCCTGAAATTTGCTAGGTGTTCTCACACACACAGAGAAACGGTAGCTGTATCAGGTGACAGATATATGGATGAACTCGATGATGGTGATCATTCCACGATGGATACATGGAGCAAAACATCACATTGTACAACTTGAATATATACAATTTTTGTTGCCAAAAAGTCAAATTAAATTTTTAAAAATTTAGATTTAAGATTCAGATTTAATGGGATTTCCGTATTTTATCTCACAGCCTGGCTCATGATAAATACAGCTTTGAGACTCTGAAGGCTGCTTTCATTTTGTTTGTCTAACATCTTATTTCTCTCCACGCTCCATACGCACAGGGTTGGGGAAGTCAGAGATCCTCCTGGTGGGCTGCAACACCATGGCTCTTCCTCTGTTCCCTCCCTGCACTTCTTCCAGCTCAGAGACGACTATTTCCAGCTCCTCTGGCTTTTCTGGAGAGGGTCGCCCCGTCTCTAAACAGCTTGTATTGCTGTGTCTTGATGTCTCCGTGGCTGCTGCTTTGTGTTGAGCTCCTTCCATGGAAGACAAGAATGTGAGGCTTCCCAACACCTGCTCAAGCAAGCTTCCCTGCTTTGCAACCTCCCAAGATTGTTCTATGGTGATTCTGACCCAATCCATAGTCAGGGTTCACATCACTATGACCACACAAACCCTATTCACCGGCCGAGCCAGTTACATCTCCTTTGTGACATAGCTATTCGGGAGTTTCTGGGGGGAGCTTATCACGGTCCTTTTGCTTAGGTTTTAAGGTGCTTATCGCTAACTAGTCCTACTTATGGAAACTCTCTCAGTTATGTAAATCTTTCAATATGCTCAAACACACCAGGCACTCAAGTTTGTCTTCTGGACGGCATCCCGCCTTCTCCCTCCTCTGACATCAAGTGGTTGACCTGTTGGCCGGCTGCACAGCCTCACCTGGGGTCTCCCTTATTCACCACTGGGGACATTCCCTTGGCCTCTCCTGCTGCATCACCTGCTCCCTGGATGCAATGCCTCCGATTTCCCCGGGGGGCTCCCTTGTGCTGATGGAATAGACTCCTCGCAGCCCTCTATGACTGCTTGTTGAAGGAAGAGCAGACGGCCCACAGAACCACCGTGCGGGATGAAGATCGGCCCCTTGGATGGTTGCCGTGCCCTTCACTTGGCTTTGCGTGTGACGTGGTTCCTGAGACAAGCTTGGGACCCCACTTTCCTACCTGCCTCCCTACTTCCCCCTGCAGCCCATCACCCTCCTTACAAACCGTCAGGACAAATAGCACGGACAAGCTAATCGATGAGCGTCCCATGGGCTGGGCGCTACTGAGGGACATCAGCCCCTCACTTCCTCCCGAGCCTGAGGGCAGTCACACCTCATTATTGAATGTGCACGTTCAAACCTCGACTGTCCCCCTCTTCCAAACTGTGTGAGAAGAGCCGTGAAAATGTCAGTAGCTGCAGCAGGCGAGGTGCTGTGGTGCTGGGACCACCACCAAGTGACTGGTGGGCGCGGTCAGAGCACCCTTGCTTTGTGTTTTCTTCTTTGCTAGCCGTCAATTACATGAAACGCCTGGCGATGTGGTTTGCCTTCCTCCTGATTGGACGGGGATGGTTATCGAAGGGGAGACACTCGCTTTCTATCTCCAGATTGTCCTGTTTTTGGTTTCTGATCCACACTCAGTTTTCACTGTTCCTCACCTGACAGAATAAGCATCGTGTAGTTTTGTCAAGCGCTTCCCTCTTCCAACACGCCAGACACCTGCCCTGGGCATCACCTGGTCTGACTGGAAGTGCTGGCTGCGTTTGTGTGGCTAACCGCGTTCACATGACATGGCTGCATCACTGCAACGAAGATGCTTTTATGGTGCAAGCCATCCACACAGATCCAAGTCTGTTTCTTTAAGGGCAGAAGGGTCTTCCCTACCTGGAGATGAACGTGGGTCATGGACGGTGGTAGGAATCCACACCACTCTCTTATTCTGGACCCTTGTAGTAGGAGCAAGGGCTGTGTCCCAGTTTTGCAGGTGGAAAGACTGAGGCAGAGAATTCATATCTCGGTTGACGAGAAACAGAGAATTTTTGCTGGAACAACGTGGCTGGGTGAGCACTGCAGCCCTACTCATGGTTAAGACTGTGTAGCCTGAAAACCATATTCAACGAACAGTCGTGATCAACACTGTGAATTTCCACCTTTTTGGGGAGAGCTAACTGTTCAATATACCTGCTTATGTGGGATAATGCTCTGTTCTATTTGGAGAGAAGTATCTCCATGACATGGTTCTTTTTTTTTTTTTCTGATGATTTTTATTTATTTTTGAGAGAGAGAGAGAGAGAAGGAACAGAGGCAGAGGGAGAGAGAGAGAATCCCAACAGACTCCCCACTGAGTGTGGAGTCTGCTGCGGGGCTTGATCCCGTGACCCTGAGATCATGACCTGAGCCAATATCAAGAGTCGGATGCTTAACCGACTGAGCCACCCAGGCACCCCGACACTGATTTCTTTTCAGCAAATAAGCACAATTAGGTAAGTTTTAGCTGTCATGCGCTGTTAAGTCCCAAATGTAAAGGCAGCCATTGGTGGGTGCTTAGTTTTGTAGCCAGTTTGAAATATTTGGTCTTTCCCTTAAAGTAGACTGGACAAAACGGCCACAGATTCTTCTGAGGAAAGAGGAAGGAGATATTAAAAACAAGAGAAAGAAGGTCAGGAGTGAATGGTGGGCGGCCGCAAAGCTTCGGTGACAAGGAACACGGAGCCTCAGTCTTGTTTGAAGTGGCAGCAAGTCCAATAAAGAGCAGGAAACTGAGAGTGATGGGTGCCCAAGCTAGAAGCAGATAAGCCAGCAAACGGCTAGAGAGCTTTGGACAAATCTCCAGCTGGCAGGGGCTTGTCCACGCTTGGTCTTTGCTCACCTTGTGTCTTGGGCAGCACGTCCTTCCTGCCCCTGCTCCAGCCGGCAGGATGACTCCCATTCTTGGTTGCTTCTTTCCACGCCCTCTCTCCTGCAGAGTCCCCCCAGGTGACCTGGGGGCTCCTGCCGCTCTGTGCCCGTCTCTGGTCCCCACTGTATGGCAGTTACTTCTTCACGAGTCTGCTCCCTGCTAGAAAGTGAGCTCCTGGAGAACTTCTTACTCATTTTCATAGCCAGAGAAAATGCCACGATGCTTGAAAGACAGTACATATTTAGAAAGTAATTGTCCAATGATTTAATAAGTAACTCTTTGTTATTTAATAGTAGCTTGCTCTTGAATCGTACTTTATAATTTTCAAAGTGTGTTCACATACATGATCTTATTTGCTTTTCGGAGTCAACTGTGCAGTAGGCAGGGCAAGTGTTTGTATTAAGTGGGGCTTAGGAAGCAAATTCAATCACTTCCTCCTGAGCTCAAAGATGAGACGACACAACCCAAGTTAGGCTGGTTCTTGCATGATGAGAAAAAACTGGGGTCTGCTGTGTGCTTGGTCAGAATTCCTTATGTGGGATTCTAGCAAAACAAATTCTAGGTGGCCTCAATAATCCCTCGAGTTATCTGTACTTATGAGCAGATGGCCTTATTTCCTGAGTCAGGACTGCAAAGCCTAAAATTACTCTTGAGGTGATAACGTAGTCATAAGGACCGAAACCTCGAAACATACTTGTGCTCTTGTCTGGGGTGTGAGCCACGGACAGTGTGGGTTTCTACTTCTGTTCCATCGTTGGTCCCTCTGTGCGTCTGGGGGTTTAGGGGTCCACCGAGTGGAGAGCGCCCCCCAGAGTCGATGTTGAGCTTTAATGTAGCTGTCTTTGCTCTGGGGCGTGAAAGATGCCATAAAACCATGATTCTGAGAACGGGGGTTGGGTAATGGGCCTTTGAGCTTCTTTCCTGTCTGCTGCTTAACACTCCTGACAATGCCCCTGACTTTCCTTTGAAGAACCCTTTCATTTCCATGAGGTTTTGGTTGGAAAACCTGCTGGCAGTTGGGGGGACCGGGTCCAGGACAAGTGTGGGACCCGATCTGGCCAGCGAGGGTCTCCCATCTCCCCTGCTGGAGAGAGTGGCATGGGGGACCACATGTGATTCGAGTCTCCAGCAGAGACTCAGTTGAGGCTCTCCTGCCAGGGGTGCTGGCCAAAGGAGACTATAAACCCGGAGCTGGTGGGGGCTCGGTGTGGCTAGGTCCTGTCTGGGATGAGGCCGACAGAGGGAAACGTGGAGCTGGCGTGGTCGGCATGACCTTCTTCAGTCCCTGGAGACAGCTGGGCCTAATCTCAGCTCTCCTGACTTGGGACTTAGCAGTGGTGTGGTCTGATGTCACGAGCCAATATCTCCCCCTCCCTTGGGTCAGCTGGAGCTAGGGTTCTGGTTTTTTCTGTCTCGTGTCAGAATCCCAACAGAAGCACGCAGCTTGGGGGCGGCGTGGTAGGAGGGGCACCTGTTCGGGGGGGTCTCGGATGTGACACGCGGGGTCTACAGCTCACAGCGTCCAGGTGGCAGATAGGGAAGGAAAGAGGATGAGGAGCCTTCTGCATTTCAGGAGGACGGTGTGGGCGCGCTCAGGTGCGGGGGCCGCGGCGCTCGGTGCAGCCACACAGCCCCTGGGGAGCGCTGCTTGCTGGCGCTGCAGGCCGCCGCCGTGCTGGAGGAGACGCATGGGAACGGTTTGTCAAGACGTGTGGGAGCCACAGTTAGCAGGGAAGTGGAGGTAAACTGTCACTGCTGTTGCTGTGTTTGTATCCAAGGAGCACTTTGTCATCAGGCTGGAAGACGTGCCTCTGGAAGGAGAACGTTCACTTTGTGCGCAGTATCTTACTGACTCACTTCCTTCGTGGATAAAAGAGGTAAAGCCATAAAACTCTCCCGACCAGGGATTCTCCCCCTGGGGTCCCCGGCTCACCATTGTGCCTCAGAGGATCTGTGAGCCTCCTGAAATTATGTGCAAAAATTTCGTGTATGTTCATTTTTCTAAGCAGAGGGTCCAGTTCTCCAGCAGGAAGATGAACAAAAGAGAGTTGATTGGACCAGAGTGGACACTCAACCCCCGTGTGCCAGTCACTGCCTCTGCCTGGGATCAGGGAAGGAACAAGTGCCCACCTGTCTGAGAGGGGCTGGTGCCGTGGTGGGGCTGCCCTAACTCGGGGAAGCAGACAGCATCCAAGTGCGGGGTGGAAAGGCGGACCTCCCGGAGAATGAGGCGTGATGCGTGTGGCCCCGGAGACAGACCGAGAGCTGTGTTCTGGGTCAGGACAGCTTGCTGGTTCTCGGTTCAGGTGCCACGGACACCCCAAAGCCTGGCTCCACCTCCGCCTTGCCATCTGTGAGACGCTTCTGAGCTCTCTGCACATTTGCCGCCGCCTTCTTCTCCTCCTCCTTCTCCTCCTCCTCCTCCCCCTCCCCCTCCTCCTTCTTCTTTTTTTTTGCTTTGGTTAAACTGGTTCCAGTTCGTTTCAGTTATTTGTGAATAAAAGAGTCTCGAATCAAATAAGGCGTTACAGTAAAAAGACATGGAAAGATCCTTGCTGGAAGAAGGGACCAGGTGGGGGCTTCCGTAGACCTTGTTGTGCCTTTCTTCTGCCAACGTTGGACTTGGTTGGTCCTTTTCCAGCTAAAGTCAGGTCATTACTTGAGATCTCTCTTCTTTTTCAGTGCAGACATTGATTTAACTTCTGCCTATTTGTGAATTTCCCATTCTTCCATATGCCCTGGGTTTCTAGTTTGATTCCATTGTGGTTGGAGGAGATCCTTGGTGGGGTCTCCATCTTCCTACGTGTCAGAACTTATTTTGTGATCTAACATGTGGTCGGTTCCAGAGGGAGAAGAGTGTGCTGTTGGGGGGGTGCTCTGCATGCGCCTGTCAGGGCACGTGGTCTGTAGTGTTGTTCGAGTCCTTGGTTTCCTTGTGGATCTTCTTCTGGATGTTCTGTCCTTTATTGACAGTGGGGTTGTGAAGTCTCCTGCCGTGATGGGACTGCCGCCTGCTTCTCCCTTCAGTCCTGTCCATGTGTGCCTCCGGTATGTAGGGGTGGATATATTTATAACTGTTGACTCTTCCTGGTGGATTGGCCCTTTATCGTTATACAATGTCTTTCTTTGTCTCTTGTGACAGTGTTTGACTTAAATCCATTTTCTCTGATGTAAGTACAACCAATCCACTCTCTTGATCTCCATTTGGGTGAAAGATCTTTTCCATCCCTTCACTGCTGGCCTTTGCCCATCCTTGAATCCAAACTGAGTTTACGCCACATGATTTGGTTGTGAGATCTTCGCTAATCTTTGTAACCCTGTAAATAATGCAAATCCTTAGGGGTGCCTGGGCGGTTTAGTCGGTTGAGTGTCTGACTCTTGATTTCAGATCAGGTCATGATCTCGGGATCGTGAGATCAAGCCCCACATTGGGCTCCCCATTCAGCAGGGAGATTGCTTGAGATTCTCTCGCTCTCCCTCTGCCTCTCCCCTGACTTGTTCTCTCTCTCTTTCAAATAAATAAATGATAAAAATAATGCAAATCCTTTTTATTTCCATTGGAGGGGAGACCCTGGTGCTCACAGACTAAATGACTTGCTCAGTTCCCCGTGTGCTAGGGCCAGAGCTGGGACCAGACCCATTCCCCTGGTTGGCAGAGTGGGGCTGCCTCTCTCCATCCCATCCTCTCCTCCAGACACAAGAGGCGCTGCTCAGAGGTGGGTCACAGATGCCAGGTGAGGGGTCTGGTCTCAGGTGGAAGGGCCACAGAATGCCTTGGAAACTGGAGACATCATGCTGTGCCCTCTGCCTCGAGTCTTGGTGGCTACAGGCTAACACACTTGAGGGTTCTGGGGTCGGTACGTTAGCCTGACCCTGGCACTCGTGAGTATTAGGTGGTATTAGCTGTCCTTTTTCCTGTATCATTTGCCACCATTTGATTATTAAATGATATAAAAAATGAGATGATCTGCATCCTCTCTTGGTGGTTGCCATGGAGCTTTCCTGGGCATCTCATCAGACTGGAGGACCGGGTGAGGCAGCACTAGGTGCAGCTGAGCTGCCCGTGGAGGTTCCCGTGGGACCGAGCTCCTCCGACGGCAGGGAGGCGGGACTCGTCCACACGGCCTCAGCTCTGCAGCACCTTCCGTCGTGTGATCGGGGCCAGGCATACTCAAGAATGTTTCCAGGAGGCTTAGTAGACTTGGGGAAGTCTGTTTCTCTGAGGAAGCGATGTAGAAAGTAGAAGGGAAGGTTGGGATTTGGACGAGCCGGTGGCTTGCATCCATTTTTTGGACGTGATCCACAGTTAAGAGATGCATTGTGACCCAGTGCACGTGTGTGCATGTGTGTGTAACTTAAATACATGATACTTTCCCCATGTGCTCGTCCCTCCTCTGTACTCTGATAATTCCATCCAGTCCAACCAGTTAGAATAAATGTGAGTTCTGACCAACTGAATGCATTTGCTCCCCGCCAGTCCAGCCTAGGTCGTGACTGTCAGTTAGAAACCTTCTGCAAGACGGGCTCCTGGGTGGCTCAGTCATTAAGCGTCTGCCTTCCGCTCAGGGCGTGATCCCAGCGTTCTGGGATCGAGCCCCACATCAGGCTCCTCCTCTGGGAGCCTGCTTCTTCCTCTCCCACTCCCCCTGCTGTGTTCCCTCTCTCGCTGGCTCTCTCTCTGTCAAAAAATAAATAAATAAAATCTTAAAAAAAAAAAAAAAAGAAACCTTCTGCAAGAAACCTTGGAGCCAGCCCTGCTCCTCTACCCCTTCTCCGTGGGTCAGAAGGTGGCGGCGTCCCTCCAGCTGGGGGTCGTATCCGTGAAACGCCCCCCCCCCCACAGGAAGCTCACGGGCTTTCCCCCCTGCTGTTCTCAGTGACCAGCGCAGGGCCTGGCCCATAGCTGGTACTGAGCTTTACTCTTCCTTCCTCCCATCCCGCCCGGTGCTGCGGGAGGCATGCGAGCCACTGAGGGCCCGTCTGGTGCCGGCATGGGGCTGCGGGCTGAGGCCAGCGGTCCCGCCGGCCTTTACAGGGAGAAACACTGCAGAGGCTGCTGCCTTCAGCCGCCGGCCAAAGCCGCGTCTGTTAATTAAGGGTAAGACCCTGGAATAGCACCAAGCTGGACCCAAAAGAAACTTATTATTTTTTTTTTTTAGTCCCATTTCCTAGGAGTTTACCTGATGGGAGAAGGCATGTTGAGTTGTAAGTAGAGGCCCAGGGCGGGCAAGCCCGTACTGTGTGCGCGGAGCAGGAAAGCCGCAGGTCCATCTTGGAGTAGGTGCATGTGGGCGCCTCTGCTTGAGACCACGTGGGAAAGCGCCCAGGAGCTCACCAGCGACCCGCAAGTGGGTCTGCGTGCTCCTTATCTCCATAGCCGGTGTGCGGATTTCGTGCCTGGTCCACTGACAGTGCATTTGAGGCTCCTGACGACGTCAGGGAGACCGTGAGCCCTTATTGCTGAGAAGAAGGACCTTGCAGGAAAAGAGGGTTTGGCCCAGCTCTGCCGCTCCCAGCTCTGTGGCCTTTGGCAAGTGACTCCATCTTGGGGAACGGGGCCAGTAGCAGTACCTGCCTCACAGTGTCTTTGGGAGGATTAAGTGGATCACAAAATGTAAAACCCCATGAATGCTAGAGAAGGTTTGTGGGGTCCAGGACCCCGAGCAGCGGGAAGGCAGAGAATGGAGGTGTCACCGACCGGGTGATTTGGGCTCCTCTGGGCTCCTCTGAACCCCCAGCACCTCTCCTCATGCATCGTCCAGACATCCCAGGCAGGGTGGAGGAGGTCTGGCTGGAGGGCCGGAGGTTTCCCAAGCCTCAACCCCCTTTGCCAGCTCTGCCGACCCCGGGGGTGGGGCCATGGTTCCTTGCCCTGCCTCTCGGAGGATGACAGAGGTAAACAGAGACAGGAGGCGGGGACACAAACAACTCTATTTTTGGTGACACAAAGTGGGTGCGATCAGCCTGTCCTTTTCCTGCGATAACAGAAGACAGGGAATGCCACCTGCCCACCCTGCTCTCACTGGCCTGTGTCCTCCCACCTGGCCTGGCTCTGTCCCTCACCCCTCCTCCCAACACGCCTGCCCCCAGGTGCACACCCAGCCTTGGGGGGAGGGTCCTTCCTGCCCCAGGAACTTGGCAGCCCCTGCCTCTGAAACAGTCCGACCGAGAAGAGAGTGTGAAGAGGCACCCCGGCCATCTGACTGACCAGGGGCAGGGGCCCGAGTGCGTCCCAGCAAGACTGGTCAACCCCCTGGACCTTGAGAACTGGTCAGTGGTCCGAGCCTCCCAATCTGGGGCTGGTCTGTTCTGCGGAAAACTGACGGATGAGCGTCTGCTCGTTAGCAGAGAAATCTGAGCTTTGGGCCTGGCTGGGGACTGGCCCTGGAGGGTCACAGGTAGGACAGGTTCCAGAACGCCCCGAGTGATAATGGGGTTGTTTGGTCTGTGTACGTCCTTCCGCCCTGTTGATGCTCACAGCGTTCTTGTGCGGTTAGTGGAGGTCTGAAGACGTGTTCCGTGGGGGAGGGGTTTCCAGGAAAACCACAGGGAATAGGAGGGAGCCAAGCAGGACTATGGGGTCTCGGGCCAAGGCCCGCAGGGAGCTTCTGCAGGTTCTGTGGAGGGGGCTGGCACATAAGCTATACTTCCTCGGGGCAAGAAAGCCAGAGCTCACACTGTGCTCTCAGTCATCAGGGAAGGACTCCCAGGCGAGGGACAGGGAGGAAGGAGAGCAAATTCCCAGGTATGTCTTGCTTTCTTCTTGCAGGGGGGAAAGTCTTTTGAAAAAGAGCTGCAGGCACTGGTTGATGGCAACAAACAAAAGCAGAGGAAACCAGGAGTACATGTAGGGAACAGCTCTGCCCTGGGGCCCAGCACCCGTGTGCAAATCTGGGCAAGCCATGAAGGATAGGCTCCAACCACCCTGCACAGCCCACACCCCCTTCCCTGGGCAGCAGAGCCCAGGAGCCAGCAGGGAGCCCTGCGAGGGCCTTCTGGGCTGTCTGGACGCAGTCCTGTGGTCCTGATGAGACCGGGGGGCTTTCTGCCTCCCCTCCCCCCGGGGAGCAGCTGCCATAAGACAGTGTGGCTGCAGCCTGGCCCTGCCTTCTGTCCTGTGTTCCTTTATGAGATTGTCAGTCTGGTGCAGCCACGAGAGAAGGCCTAGGAGAGGCCCAGGACCTTGGTTTTTATACTCCCAGGTGCTAGAGGCAGAGGCCTGCGGCCTGCAGGGCCATGTGAAGACACCAGGTGGTCAGGAGACAAGACAGGAGTGAGGGGAAGGCTCAGGGCCAGAGGGACAGGCAGGGTAGGGAGCTGAATGGCTACGTTCCAGCCAGTTTGAATGATACCGGCAGGCTTGGGGCTACTCGGGGGTCCCTCCCTGCTCGCCAGGTTCCCGGCCCCTGGGTGATCCAGACAGAGGAACCTGTCTCCTCGGCCTGCATGGTCAGTTTGCAGGTCAAAGGCACGCAGAGCCCTTATCTCCAAGAACTGGGTCGCCTGCTGGAGGGCAGGCCCTCCTCAGCCAGAAAGGTGTTGGAAGATGTCAGAACCCCACATATATATACAGAAAATCAGAAATGTTTATAATACAGCTTCTTAGCAAAAGGGTGCCCCGCTCTATGATTCTTTGCTTCTTGACAGAAACGTTCTAGGATTTATCATCACCAAACTTAACAACATAAAAGTGGCAAGTGTCCCAGAAAAACCACATCCCACGTCAGGTTTAAAACCTTGTTATGTGCTGTTTGTCAGTCTAGAAGTTGCATTCCAGTCGATTTGAGTTTAATGCTTCAAAAGGGTGCTTTTTGTTGTTAATGTGAGCAGCTAATGTTCGTCCTAGATTTCTTTTAATGATTTATTTCGAAATAATTTCAGACTTGGAAAAGACATAGGAGAGAGAATTTCCATATAGATTTTACTTGGATTCCCTGAATGTTAACATTTTACCACCTGCTTAATTATTTGTTCTCTTCCTACACACATGCACACGCATGGATGTGCACACACACGGACACGCACACACACACAGACACACACAATTATTTTTCTGAAACGTTTTAAAGTATTGAGCTCTCCATATTTTCATGTTTATTTCCTGAACACAAGGGCCTTCTCTTACCTAACCATAGTGCAGTCATAAAAGTAACGGACCAACATTCCTCCTATTCTTCTGGAAGACCAGATTCAAAGTTTGCCAAGTGTGCCCTGCGCATCCTTTCCTAGCCCACGATCACGCGCTGCGTTTGTGTCTGTTTTTATTACAAGCGATGGTCACTTTGGTCACGTGATCTCAGTGGTGTGAGGCAGCTTTCTTCATTGTGAGGTTAAGCTGTTTTTCCTTTCTAATTAGTAAATGTTTTGTGGGTGAAGACTTTGAAACTATGTACATGTTCTGTTTCTCATGGTTTCTCCCACTACATTCATCTCTTAGAACGGCTCTAGCCTGAAAAGGTCACAACTGTGCTGGTTTCCAGGTGGGACTTTCCACTCACATGGTCTGCGCTCATTTACGACTTAGAGGAGCTTTTCCTTCCCCTGTCTGTTTGAGTCGGTATGGATTCGTGGGTTCTTTTGTTCTATCAGATATAACCTGTTGTGATTTTGTTGCTCAAATCACCGCATGCTTGGCCAGTGGAGCCTCTCCCCCTGGCCCCTCCATCCTTTGGCCCTCGTCCTTTCTGGAGCATCTCCTTGCTTTCCAGCATCACAAGATGCTCCAGGCTTATCCGCGTATTCCGTGCCCCAGCCCTGGAACCCACCGTGTCTCCAAGGAGACCTGGTTCTCAGATTGGGAAACGGATTTAGAAATCAAGGTCTAGCAGTGCTTGGTCAGCACAGTCGGTGAAGCGTCCGACTCTTGGTTTTGGCTCAGGTCATGATCTCAGGGTTGCGGGATCAAGCCCTGCATCGGGCTCTGCACTTGGCGTGGAATCTGCTTAGGATTCTCTCTCCTTCTCCCTCTGTTTATCCCCCTATCCCCCACTCTCTAAAAAATAAGAAAAGAGAGAAAGAAAGAACTGAAGGGCTAGGCACTAGGTACGCTCATTGGTTTCCCTCTCTCTGGTGGCACTGTTTGCGAGCCTCCCCGGTGAACAGAGCTAGGATGTGGCTTACGTGTGTACCCACCAGTACACATTATATCCCTATCCCTGTGTGTGTGCGAGTTCACGCTGACCTCGGTTCCCCACCAACGCCACACAGGGCTCACGGGAGCCTCCCCACCTTTCTTACTTATGAGTTTCTTCTCCAAGAGTGGGAAACACCTCTCGCTGTGTGCAATGTATTTGCTTATCTGCTAAGAGCTAGAATACGGCTAACGTAGTTTTGGAATGGGTGATCCATACCACAGCAAAAACAAATCTAACTGACTACACCATTCATTGACTCAAAATAAGTCATTCCAAAGTCACTGATGATAGTTCTGTACTCTGCACCCCTGTCCCCTCTAAGAGTAGTGATTTTGCTCGTTTGAAATACTGTTTGGGCCTTTGGATTCTGCCTGTAATTCTGTTTTAAATCCCCCCATCCCAGTCCGTGATGACCTGAAACACCAACACGATTCTCAAGTCAGAACTACACAGAAAGTGTGCTCAGAGAGGGGCTACCCCCATCTCTGCGTCCTCTCTATCCCCCTCCCATCCCAGGCAACAAACTCTTTATTTTTTCTGCTTGCCCTTCCCATGCTTGTCTCTTGCACAAATGAGCAGATATGCGTAATTCCAGCCCTCCTTTCTCACACAAGAGGGCAGAGCGTGGATACGCTTTACGCTTTGCCTGTTTCGCTCAGCACTAAGCCCTGGGAGGCACCCACGGCGGTTCACCAAGTGCGCAGCTATGAGCCTCCCCACTGGACCAGTGTGGATGCAACCCTCTTCCAAAAGGTGGCCGCTGGTCTGGGGCTGCTCACTGCTGGAGCGCCTGGCCTGCAAGCCATCTATACTCAAGTGCCTGCCGCTCTGGATCCCCTCAACAGAGGCCAAGGCATCAGGCCCTGGGCAGCCAGAGCTACCTGGGGGCCCACCTTGATGGTGCATGAGCCAAGGAGTGGTGGGAACACAGGTGGCCCAGCTGGAAGGATCAGAAGCCCGAGAAACAAGTACCAGTTGAAATGATGCAGGTGGAAATGAGTCTGGTGTTAGTTTTGTTCGGGAACTATGTTGTGAGGTTTGCTGCGTTGGGACATAGGCTCGGAGTGCACGAANCGCGCAAACTGTACCGTGTGCTGTGTAATGTTGGAACACGGAGGTCTGCTGGCTCCTGGTGACTGAGACTCGGTGTGCTGTGTGTGTGTGCACCTGGCTTGGTCAGCTGAACCCCTTCTGGCGTCTGTCCCCGCCCAGATCGGGCCACAGGGGCGGGCTCTGCTGGTTTCCCCTGGGATCTGTGCTCACCCTGAGGAGTGGGCTGGCTACCTTTGCAGAGAAGGAGGTATGACTTGTTCAGGGTCACCCAGCTGGTTGTGACCCAGGGACTTCTCACCCATCAGGGGCAGCAAGCTCAGGGCCTGAGGCCCACTTTCGGAGTCTGCAAAAACATCTTCATTTCAATTTCTCTTAAAATCAAAAGGAGAAAAGAATATACTACTAATAATGAAAGACTGTGTAATAATGAATCCAGCCTGGGTTCTATTTGTCTCTACAGCAGCACGGTTGCAAAATATAATTTTTAATACTTTTTAAAGGAGGAGGGCATTCACAAAGGCAAAAATGCGGAGGGCCCGTGCAAGGCATGCTGTGCTCCCGTGGTGACAGAGCTCGGGCTGCAAGGGTTCCCACCCTGCATGCAGCGACCTTTCGGCCCAGGCGAGGTGGGACTCTAGACAGCGTGAACCTCGAAAACCAGGAATGTGAAGTTTGTCCATAGGAGTCACACGTGAAGCTGNTTCTATTTGTCTCTACAGCAGCACAGTTGCAAAATATAATTTTTAATACTTTTTAAGGGAGGAGGGCATTCACAAAGGCAAAAATGCGGAGGGCCCGTGCAAGGCATGCTGTGCTCCCATGGTGACAGAGCTTGGGCTGCAAGGGTTCCCACCCTGCACGCAGCGACCTTTCGGCCCAGGCGAGGCGGGACTCTAGACAGCGTGAACCTCGAAAACCAGGAATGTGAAGTTTGTCCATAGGAGTCACACGTGAAGCTGCGTTTGGGGACCAGGAGAGCCGACGAGAAGGGGACGCCCTTCTAGCTCTTTCCTATCCCCATCCCTTTTGGTCTCTCCAGGAGCCCGAGGGAGGGGGTCATGAGTGCACGTGGAAAGGCAGGACCGGTGCCTGGGAGACAGTGTGTTTAAATCCACAGTACTCGCTGGGTAGCCTATGGAAGGTTGGTAAATGCAGGTAACGTCCCCGTCACAGAATTGTTTGGCTCACCTGCTCCCTGTGTGCCAGCCGCAGCCTGCCCCGGGGGCCAGGTCTCGCCCTCT
>NC_048225.1:63662699-63706887 GCF_002007445.2 Ailuropoda melanoleuca
AAAAAAAAAAAAAAAAGAAACCTTCTGCAAGAAACCTTGGAGCCAGCCCTGCTCCTCTACCCCTTCTCCGTGGGTCAGAAGGTGGCGGCGTCCCTCCAGCTGGGGGTCGTATCCGTGAAACCCCCCCCCCCCCACAGGAAGCTCACGGGCTTTCCCCCCTGCTGTTCTCAGTGACCAGCGCAGGGCCTGGCCCATAGCTGGTACTGAGCTTTACTCTTCCTTCCTCCCATCCCGCCCGGTGCTGCGGGAGGCATGCGAGCCACTGAGGGCCCGTCTGGTGCCGGCATGGGGCTGCGGGCTGAGGCCAGCGGTCCCGCCGGCCTTTACAGGGAGAAACACTGCAGAGGCTGCTGCCTTCAGCCGCCGGCCAAAGCCGCGTCTGTTAATTAAGGGTAAGACCCTGGAATAGCACCAAGCTGGACCCAAAAGAAACTTATTATTTTTTTTTTTTAGTCCCATTTCCTAGGAGTTTACCTGATGGGAGAAGGCATGTTGAGTTGTAAGTAGAGGCCCAGGGCGGGCAAGCCCGTACTGTGTGCGCGGAGCAGGAAAGCCGCAGGTCCATCTTGGAGTAGGTGCATGTGGGCGCCTCTGCTTGAGACCACGTGGGAAAGCGCCCAGGAGCTCACCAGCGACCCGCAAGTGGTTCTGCGTGCTCCTTATCTCCATAGCCGGTGTGCGGATTTCGTGCCTGGTCCACTGACAGTGCATTTGAGGCTCCTGACGACGTCAGGGAGACCGTGAGCCCTTATTGCTGAGAAGAAGGACCTTGCAGGAAAAGAGGGTTTGGCCCAGCTCTGCCGCTCCCAGCTCTGTGGCCTTTGGCAAGTGACTCCATCTTGGGGAACGGGGCCAGTAGCAGTACCTGCCTCACAGTGTCTTTGGGAGGATTAAGTGGATCACAAAATGTAAAACCCCATGAATGCTAGAGAAGGTTTGTGGGGTCCAGGACCCCGAGCAGCGGGAAGGCAGAGAATGGAGGTGTCACCGACCGGGTGATTTGGGCTCCTCTGGGCTCCTCTGAACCCCCAGCGCCTCTCCTCATGCATCGTCCAGACATCCCAGGCAGGGTGGAGGAGGTCTGGCTGGAGGGCCGGAGGTTTCCCAAGCCTCAACCCCCTTTGCCAGCTCTGCCGACCCCGGGGGTGGGGCCATGGTTCCTTGCCCTGCCTCTCGGAGGATGACAGAGGTAAACAGAGACAGGAGGCGGGGACACAAACAACTCTATTTTTGGTGACACAAAGTGGGTGCCATCAGCCTGTCCTTTTCCTGCGATAACAGAAGACAGGGAATGCCACCTGCCCACCCTGCTCTCACTGGCCTGTGTCCTCCCACCTGGCCTGGCTCTGTCTCTCACCCCTCCTCCCAACACGCCTGCCCCCAGGTACACACCCAGCCTTGGGGGGAGGGTCCTTCCTGCCCCAGGAACTTGGCAGCCCCTGCCTCTGAAACAGTCCGACCGAGAAGAGAGTGTGAAGAGGCACCCCGGCCATCTGACTGACCAGGGGCAGGGGCCCGAGTGCGTCCCAGCAAGACTGGTCAACCCCCTGGACCTTGAGAACTGGTCAGTGGTCCGAGCCTCCCAATCTGGGGCTGGTCTGTTCTGCGGAAAACTGACGGATGAGCGTCTGCTCGTTAGCAGAGAAATCTGAGCTTTGGGCCTGGCTGGGGACTGGCCCTGGAGGGTCACAGGTAGGACAGGTTCCAGAACGCCCCGAGTGATAATGGGGTTGTTTGGTCTGTGTACGTCCTTCCGCCCTGTTGATGCTCACAGCGTTCTTGTGCGGTTAGTGGAGGTCTGAAGACGTGTTCCGTGGGGGAGGGGTTTCCAGGAAAACCACAGGGAATAGGAGGGAGCCAAGCAGGACTATGGGGTCTCGGGCCAAGGCCCGCAGGGAGCTTCTGCAGGTTCTGTGGAGGGGGCTGGCACATAAGCTATACTTCCTCGGGGCAAGAAAGCCAGAGCTCACACTGTGCTCTCAGTCATCAGGGAAGGACTCCCAGGCGAGGGACAGGGAGGAAGGAGAGCAAATTCCCAGGTATGTCTTGCTTTCTTCTTGCAGGGGGGAAAGTCTTTTGTAAAAGAGCTGCAGGCACTGGTTGATGGCAACAAACAAAAGCAGAGGAAACCAGGAGTACATGTAGGGAACAGCTCTGCCCTGGGGCCCAGCACCCGTGTGCAAATCTGGGCAAGCCATGAAGGATAGGCTCCAACCACCCTGCACAGCCCACACCCCCTTCCCTGGGCAGCAGAGCCCAGGAGCCAGCAGGGAGCCCTGCGAGGGCCTTCTGGGCTGTCTGGACGCAGTCCTGTGGTCCTGATGAGACCGGGGGGCTTTCTGCCTCCCCTCCCCCCGGGGAGCAGCTGCCATAAGACAGTGTGGCTGCAGCCTGGCCCTGCCTTCTGTCCTGTGTTCCTTTGTGAGATTGTCAGTCTGGTGCAGCCACGAGAGAAGGCCTAGGAGAGGCCCAGGAGCTTGGTTTTTATACTCCCAGGTGCTAGAGGCAGAGGCCTGCGGCCTACAGGGCCATGTGAAGACACCAGGTGGTCAGGAGACAAGACAGGAGTGAGGGGAAGGCTCAGGCCAGAGGGACAGGCAGGGTAGGGAGCTGAATGGCTACGTTCCAGCCAGTTTGAATGATACCGGCAGGCTTGGGGCTACTCGGGGGTCCCTCCCTGCTCGCCAGGTCCCCAGCCCCTGGGTGATCCAGACAGAGGAACCTGTCTCCTCGGCCTGCATGGTCAGTTTGCAGGTCAAAGGCACGCAGAGCCCTTATCTCCAAGAACTGGGTCGCCTGCTGGAGGGCAGGCCCTCCTCAGCCAGAAAGGTGTTGGAAGATGTCAGAACCCCACATATATATACAGAAAATCAGAAATGTTTATAATACAGCTTCTTAGCAAAAGGGTGCCCCGCTCTATGATTCTTTGCTTCTTGACAGAAACGTTCTAGGATTTATCATCACCAAACTTAACAACATAAAAGTGGCAAGTGTCCCAGAAAAACCACATCCCACGTCAGGTTTAAAACCTTGTTATGTGCTGTTTGTCAGTCTAGAAGTTGCATTCCAGTCGATTTGAGTTTAATGCTTCAAAAGGGTGCTTTTTGTTGTTAATGTGAGCAGCTAATGTTCGTCCTAGATTTCTTTTAATGATTTATTTCGAAATAATTTCAGACTTGGAAAAGACATAGGAGAGAGAATTTCCATATAGATTTTACTTGGATTCCCTGAATGTTAACATTTTACCACCTGCTTAATTATTTGTTCTCTTCCTACACACATGCACACGCATGGATGTGCACACACACGGACACGCACACACACACAGACACACACAATTATTTTTCTGAAACGTTTTAAAGTATTGAGCTCTCCATATTTTCATGTTTATTTCCTGAACACAAGGGCCTTCTCTTACCTAACCATAGTGCAGTCATAAAAGTAACGGACCAACATTCCTCCGATTCTTCTGGAAGACCAGATTCAAAGTTTGCCAAGTGTGCCCCGCACATCCTTTCCTAGCCCACGATCACGCGCTGCGTTTGTGTCTGTTTTTATTACAAGCGATGGTCACTTTGGTCACGTGATCTCAGTGGTGTGAGGCAGCTTTCTTCATTGTGAGGTTAAGCTGTTTTTCCTTTCTAATTAGTAAATGTTTTGTGGGTGAAGACTTTGAAACTATGTACATGTTCTGTTTCTCATGGTTTCTCCCACTACATTCATCTCTTAGAACGGCTCTAGCCTGAAAAGGTCACAACTGTGCTGGTTTCCAGGTGGGACTTTCCACTCACATGGTCTGCGCTCATTTACGACTTAGAGGAGCTTTTCCTTCCCCTGTCTGTTTGAGTCGGTATGGATTCGTGGGTTCTTTTGTTCTATCAGATATAACCTGTTGTGATTTTGTTGCTCAAATCACCGCATGCTTGGCCAGTGGAGCCTCTCCCCCTGGCCCCTCCATCCTTTGGCCCTCGTCCTTTCTGGAGCATCTCCTTGCTTTCCAGCATCACAAGATGCTCCAGGCTTATCCGCGTATTCCGTGCCCCAGCCCTGGAACCCACCGTGTCTCCAAGGAGACCTGGTTCTCAGATTGGAAAACGGATTTAGAAATCAAGGTCTAGCAGTGCTTGGTCAGCACAGTCGGTGAAGCGTCCGACTCTTGGTTTTGGCTCAGGTCATGATCTCAGGGTTGCGGGATCAAGCCCTGCATCGGGCTCTGCGCTTGGCGTGGAATCTGCTTAGGATTCTCTCTCCTTCTCCCTCTGTTTATCCCCCTATCCCCCACTCTCTAAAAAATAAGAAAAGAGAGAAAGAAAGAACTGAAGGGCTAGGCACTAGGTACGCTCATTGGTTTCCCTCTCTCTGGTGGCACTGTTTGTGAGCCTCCCCGGTGAACAGAGCTAGGATGTGGCTTACGTGTGTACCCACCAGTACACATTATATCCCTATCCCTGTGTGTGTGCGAGTTCACGCTGACCTCGGTTCCCCACCAACGCCACACAGGGCTCACGGGAGCCTCCCCACCTTTCTTACTTATGAGTTTCTTCTCCAAGAGTGGGAAACACCTCTCGCTGTGTGCAATGTATTTGCTTATCTGCTAAGAGCTAGAATACGGCTAACGTAGTTTTGGAATGGGTGATCCATACCACAGCAAAAACAAATCTAACTGACTACACCATTCATTGACTCAAAATAAGTCATTCCAAAGTCACTGACGATAGTTCTGTACTCTGCACCCCTGTCCCCTCTAAGAGTAGTGATTTTGCTCGTTTGAAATACTGTTTGGGCCTTTGGATTCTGCCTGTAATTCTGTTTTAAATCCCCCCATCCCAGTCCGTGATGACCTGAAACACCAACACGATTCTCAAGTCAGAACTACACAGAAAGTGTGCTCAGAGAGGGGCTACCCCCATCTCTGCGTCCTCTCTATCCCCCTCCCATCCCAGGCAACAAACTCTTTATTTTTTCTGCTTGCCCTTCCCATGCTTGTCTCTTGCACAAATGAGCAGATATGCGTAATTCCAGCCCTCCTTTCTCACAAGAGAGGGCAGAGCGTGGATACTCTTTACGCTTTGCCTGTTTCGCTCAGCACTAAGCCCTGGGAGGCACCCACGGCGGTTCACCAAGTGCGCAGCTATGAGCCTCCCCACTGGACCAGTGTGGATGCAACCCTCTTCCAAAAGGTGGCCGCTGGTCTGGGGCTGCTCACTGCTGGAGCGCCTGGCCTGCAAGCCATCTATACTCAAGTGCCTGCCGCTCTGGATCCCCTCAACAGAGGCCAAGGCATCAGGCCCTGGGCAGCCAGAGCTACCTGGGGGCCCACCTTGATGGTGCATGAGCCAAGGAGTGGTGGGAACACAGGTGGCCCAGCTGGAAGGATCAGAAGCCCGAGAAACAAGTACCAGTTGAAATGATGCAGGTGGATGAGTCTGGTGTTAGTTTTGTTCGGGAACTATGTTGTGAGGTTTGCTGCGTTGGGACATAGGCTCGGAGTGCACGAACTGTACCGTGTGCTGTGTAATGTTGGAACACGGAGGTCTGCTGGCTCCTGGTGACTGAGACTCGGTGTGCTGTGTGTGTGTGCACCTGGCTTGGTCAGCTGAACCCCTTCTGGCGTCTGTCCCCGCCCAGATCGGGCCACAGGGGCGGGCTCTGCTGGTTTCCCCTGGGATCTGTGCTCACCCTGAGGAGTGGGCTGGCTACCTTTGCAGAGAAGGAGGTATGACTTGTTCAGGGTCACCCAGCTGGTTGTGACCCAGGGACTTCTCACCCATCAGGGGCGGCAAGCTCAGGGCCTGAGACCCACTTTCAGAGTCTGCAAAGACATCTTCATTTCAATTTCTCTTAAAATCAAAAGGAGAAAAGAATATACTACTAATAATGAAAGACTGTGTAATAATGAATCCAGCCTGGGTTCTATTTGTCTCTACAGCAGCACGGTTGCAAAATATAATTTTTAATACTTTTTAAAGGAGGAGGGCATTCACAAAGGCAAAAATGCGGAGGGCCCGTGCAAGGCATGCTGTGCTCCCGTGGTGACAGAGCTCGGGCTGCAAGGGTTCCCACCCTGCATGCAGCGACCTTTCGGCCCAGGCGAGGTGGGACTCTAGACAGCGTGAACCTCGAAAACCAGGAATGTGAAGTTTGTCCATAGGAGTCACACGTGAAGCTGCGTTTGGGGACCAGGAGAGTCGACGAGAAGGGGATGCCCTTCTAGCTCTTTCCTATCCCCATCCCTTTTGGTCTCTCCAGGAGCCCGAGGGAGGGGGTCACGAGTGCACGTGGGAAGGCAGGACCGGTGCCTGGGAGACAGTGTGTTTAAATCCACAGTACTCGCTGGATAGCCTATGGAAGGTTGGTAAATGCAGGTAACGTCCCCGTCACAGAATTGTTTGGCTCACCTGCTCCCTGTGTGCCAGCCGCAGCCTGCCCCGGGGGCCAGGTCTCGCCCTCTCTCTCTCTTCGTTCTTTACTGCTGCTTGAAGCTGTCTGCACTGATGTGCTCGCTGTTTTGTGTTATGCTTCTAGCAAGTGGGGCTGGAGAACATTCCACTGGATTCATTTTAGATTATAAATAGAATTACTGAATTTTTTCCAAGTTGTTTATATTGATGCCAGTAGTTTAGGACTGAAACACACGGTCCTAAACACAAAAGTTTGTGATAGTTTGAAATGTAGCCCAAAGATTAAGCAGTTTTTGCTGCAAAGAAGCAAATTAACCACATCAGATGGGCGCCCAGGGGGCTTCTGCTGGGCTTCAGTGAGGCCTGCTGGTGGCGGAGAGCGCGTGGTCATTGTAAGTGTGACCGCACCGTGGCTCGATGGCACTGTCCGCCGGCCCTGTTGTCACGCGCTGGCTCTTGGATTGCAGTGTTGGTGCAAGGAGGCAACCTGGAAGGCATGGCCATCCACCTGCCGTCCCCCTGACCAGGCAGGATGGGCAGCAGCTCTGAACCAGGGGAGCCCGAGGGTCAGGGTGGCGGTGTTGCAGACTCACTGGAGACAGAGGATAACTTTCTGTGACTCCACGTGGGGGGCGGGGGCGCGAGTGGCTGTGTCACACGTGCTCACTGCCGGAGGGGGCACTGTCCTGCCCAGAGACACAGGGCCCCGCGTGCGGGCGGCAGGTGCCCACATAGCCCTCCTCGCGCATGCTCCCCGTGGGAGGAGAGCAAGCAGCAGTCAGGGAGCAGGAGCTGGGCCCTGGGCTCCTCTTCTCTCTCGGTGGTGCGTCTGGGAAGGGGCCTGGGGACACCCTGGGGGAGGGATCAGGTAGCTTTTTTCTCAGTCCAGATTTAGCTTCTAAACTACAGGACGACCTGACCTTTCCACTTGTACAATGGGAGTTTTGTCAGATGAAGTGAGAAATAACCCCCAGGTCAGGGGCTCAGCTCTGCCTCTGCAGGAGCCGTTCAGTTTGAGGTAATTTTTCTTCTTATCACAAATGCAAATGGGCTCCTTTAATGGTGCAAAAAAGCCACTCAGTCAGGCATTGGGTGAGCTCATTCACTCCCCTGGAGTCTCGAGGGCCCAGAGAGAGAGTGTGACAGGTGTACACAGCCCCATCCACCTGCTGGATCTGCCCCCTGCCTTCTCCCCCCCACCCCAGGGTGTCCTTCAGAGAAGATAGGCTCTGCGGTGCACCCCCGTAGACAGTCCCCCCACCGCCTCCTCCCTGGGATCTGGGCTCCNCAGGCTCTGTGGTGCACCCCCGTAGACAGTCCCCCCACCGCCTCCTCCCTGGGATCTGGGCTCCAACCCCACAGGGGCTGCTTGCTGGGGGCCTCAGCTCCTGCTCCGAGGTCGCTCACTGAGGCACAGGAGGGGTCTCTCTCCTGACAGGAGTCAACCACTGGGGGCTGTACTGCAGCTCCCGACCAACTTTGTCCAGTATCGGGGATCATGGTTCTTCAAGGTCAAACCTCATGTCCTGCAGCAGAAACAAAACCTCAATGGGAGAGTTCATCACGATGCGCTTCAAATCCAAGCACAGAGTGTGCAGCGGTCTTGGGTGGGGACGGCTAATTGGGGTTTTCCTGTAGACAGGAGGGAGAAAAGCGGGGAAATCCTCCATTCACTGTTGCTGGTTTCCCATGGGGAATGTGGTTTGCAAATGCACCTAGTAGGTCAACGGCAGCATTTAAGAAATGAGATGGAATAAAAACAGCACAAAATAGCTGAGCCCCGGAAGCCCCTGTTCTGTTCGCACGCGTGTGAANTGGGGCGCCTGGGTGGCAGAGCGGTTAAGCGTCTGCCTTCGGCTCAGGGCGTGATCCCGGCGTTATGAGATCGAGCCCCACGTCAGGCTCCTCTGCTATGAGCCTGCTTCTTCCTCTCCCACTCCCCCTGCTTGTGTTCCCTCTCTCGCTGGCTGTCTCTATCTCTGTCTTATAAATAAATAANAATGCACCTAGTAGGTCAACGGCAGCATTTAAAATGAGATGGAATAAAAACAGCACAAAATAGCTGAGCCCCGGAAGCCCCTGTTCTGTTCGCACGCGTGTGAAGGCCTTGTGTATTGAACCAGAGCATGGGTTTCTTACAAGGTCCTCCTCAGAAAAGTCTGGAAACCGCATTGCATTTCACTGTTTCTAGGCTCAGTTCTCTGGATCATATGCATCGGAATTACCTGGAGGGGGACCTGTTCAAACCCAGCTTCCAGATGCCCATGTGACCTCTCTGTGGGAGGGGCTTGGGGAACCCGTGCTTTTCAGGAGCCCCCTGGCTGGGTTTTATGTTGCTGCACCCCACACGTCTGGCGCTGCCCACCCCAGAGGGTGAAGTCTTGGAGATCACAAGGGATGTCGGGACGGGCTTCCTAAGCCTCTGGTGCGCCCTCCCTGGCAGGCAGTTCCCGCTGCAGGACAGATCACCATGGCCTGCGTGGCTTGAAGTACAAGCATTTACTTCTCATTCATTTCTGGATGCTGGGGAGCCCAAGATCAGCGTGCAGGCAGGTGCGGTGTCTGCCGGGGACCCTCTTCCTGGTTTGCGGAGGGCCATCTCCGTGTGGTGTCCTCGCAGGGTGGAGAGCAGACAGAGAGCTCTTCCTCGTCTTGCAAGGACCAATCACCTCCTGGAGGCCCTGCCTCCTCATACCGTGGCCCTGGGCGTTGGGATTCTAACACGTGAACTTGGGGGGACGCGACATTCAGTCCATAGCCATCTCCTGTCCTCCAGACACAGGGCTCCGTGTGTTCCCGGGCTCCTGTGACAGAATGGCCTCATCACCGGGGTGGCCTCAGTGGCCAGCGGGGGTTCTGGAAACCTGTGAGTGTTTGAACTCCCAGAAAGTGCGAAATGCATTTCTTTCTAACCTTTGAAATGGAGTTAGGAATGGTCCCCTTCCATGATTGTTATTTAGACATGACTCCCTGGGAGCATGGATGAGTCATGCAATTCTAAACTGAGTCATTCAAACTTCTAAACCCAATTCTTCTCCACTCAACACGTGGGATTTCCGTGTCTTTGAACCATATGAAGATGCAGATCCGACAGCCTGTCTCCCCGTGTCGCCGGTTAGCTTTGCCCTGGGAGCCACTGGAACCCCGTCCCCCATCCGGCTCCCTGCTGCCTGGGACTAATGCATAATGTTGTTAAAATCACAGCTTTGTGCGGGTGCCCCCAGCTAAGTCTTTGCCACTGAACGTCACAGATCATCACACCACAGGTGAAGGGAGGCTGGTCCTCTCGAGAAGGGGACAAGGGCCTTCCCACGTTTGGTCCCTTCCTCCACTAGGGGAACCAGGAGAGTCCTGTGTAGGTCTCGTTGGTGGGACATTATCGTGTGGCTCTTGGCTGCTCCCCGACAAGCTCAGGTTTCCCCAGGTGTGATTTCCTGACCCATGTCTCTAGCAGCACAAGGAAGACCTCAGCCTTATTTAAGACGCCCTCAGCTCTTCCTGGAGGTTCTGGGGAGGCACTCATGAGAACCCACAGAGGTTGTCTCATTTCTCCTTGATTGCCCTCGAGGCTTGCCCCCCCCCCCGCAAAGGGCCCACACCTGTGTTGGGGGTACGAGGAAGGCGTCTCTGCCTGCCCTGCAGACCTCACTGAGTTGGGGTCACCCCCTCCCAAGCAGAGGGAGGACAGTGCCCTGCCCCTGTTCTGGTCAGTGTGCTTGCTCCTGGGTTGCTCGGAAGCCCCTGGAAACTGCACCCTCCTTGCAGCAATGGTCCCGAGCCCCAGCCTCTGTACCCCTCCCCCCATAAACCTCCTCCCCCAAGATCACAGCCTGCAGGCCGTTCCCTCTCTCGCCAGCTGCCTTGGGCAGACAGGTGCCCTACTGCACAGCCCCGAGACAAGACAGGTCTGAGTCCCAGGTACAGGCCCAGCTGGCAGGAGCAGGGACCCTCAGCCGTCTGTGAGTGTTGCACGCACGTCTCTGCTGTCCCTGGGAGGAGCTGACACACACAGTGAGGGCCTTGCCGGTCTGGGGTACTGAGCACGAAGCCAGCAGGGTGCTCAGTGATGAATGTAGGCAGCGCTGGCTGTGCCCAGTGAGACAGGAAGCCTTTATCCGGAGATGAGCAGTGAAAGGCGCCCCGCCAGGGTATTCTTGCCGAGCTTCCCGGAGGAGGACGCGGAGCTCAGCATCTGAACCCAAATGCCCTGCTGGCCTGCTGCACGCTTCCTCCTACTGAACCCTGTGGAAGGCGTGGGCCGTAGCGGGAAGGAGAACTTGCAGCTCGCCTGCTCATGGTGACGTAGTTTGTCATCGTGGCTGGGGTCACAGGTGGCTCTGCAATCCTCCCCTGGAGGGTGGGAGGAAGCTGATTTTCCAGCAGGTTCCCTGAATTCCCATCCACCCTCCACAAAGCCTTCTCCCCACTGAGACCAGAGGGACCTTTCAAGGGGACAATTCTGATTGTGTCCCTCTGGGGGCTTTCAGATGAAGGCCCAAATGCTTCCTGTGACCCCCAGGCCCAGCCAGGTCACAGCATCAGTTAGTGAGGGAGTTAATGGAGGGGTCTTGGTCCACGTGCAGGTGTGTGGCGAGGAGACCCGTAGGCGGGGCTGGGTCGATGGGGCTGCTCCCGAGGGGTCTCTCTGGTCCTTCTCACCCGCCACGGGGCTGAAGGCTCCCGGGAAGGACAGCAGACGCTGCAGGTGAACTCGTGTTGGGGGCAACCGTGCCGCGGCCACCCTCTGTCCAGGTGGTCGCAAAGTTCCACCCGGACTCCAGGAGGCTGGGACCCCACCTCCCGTGGGCGGGCTGTCCACGAACTCGCAGTCCTGCTTCCTCACCTCCACAGTGGCTCTTGGCGTTCCAGTTACGTGTCTGAGTCCGACACCAAAGCACGAAGTTGTGATTTTAACAACCTTTCACGTTAGTCCCAGGAAGGACTCCCACCGGAGAATATTCGGAGCCTTCAGGAGACTGAGGGTGAGAGGTGGGGCCTCCACTGCCCCCCTCGGTGGGAGCATTTCCTGAGTTGGGAGGAAGAAACTCACCTTCCCTCTGAGCGATCTGCTTCGTCATGTTAAACGGCTGATTGTTTTGATGCTGAAGGGTCAGACCCATCGGGTCATGGGTGTGTCTTGTGTGCAGAGGAGGGGGGGACTGCACACCCATTTTTGGAATGGTGCTCTGGGTCGCTTTGGCCTCTTCCCTCGAGTCCTGCCCCTCCAAAGTGGACAGGCCTCACAATGGTTGCAGTTAGAGCTCTCAGATGTGCACCACCCATCTTTATATCCCCAAGTCACATCAAGATCTCAAAGCACAGTAGGTATTTAATCAGTTCTGCGTAACTCAAGCGGACGACAGCGTGTGGCAGTAAGAGGTCGCTATGGGTGCCACAGAGGAGTGATGCCACCACCCCAGGTAGGGGCTGGCCGTGAGGGCAGATGGGGAGCTCCGGTGCTGGGGGTGATGGCACTGGGTCTGGGTCTCCTTTATGTCAACGCTGTGGAGTAGCGTGAATGTCATTGCAGGTCCCCCTACGGTTTTAGGTGCCACTTTCAGGCTTGGACAGCATTAGAGCCCCTGGGCCTGAGCCAGGTGGGCTGTGGGGTTACTGGTGTGGCATGAAGTCAGGACTGGTGGCCTGCTACATGTTGTCCCCTGCTGGCCTGACCTCATGGGATCGGTTCAGCTGGCTTCTACATTGTGTTGCCCTGCTGGACAAGAGACTCAGGAATGTTCCAAGAGTATATGGAAAGGGGCACTTAACTTCCCTTCTAGAGATCCTGATTTCAACTGTCTGCTCCTTCATGCTGGGCATCAGAGACCCTCGTTCACTCCACGTCAATCCTTGGCTGCGTGAGCAGGACTCCTGGAACGGGCAGGAACAGCAGTAGACCCCGTCTGTCATGCGGAGAAGCCCTAGGCGTGGAGCAGGGGCAGAAAATCTGTAAACGGGATCAAGTACAGGTCAACAGCAGAGGCCCTTGAAAGGCCTCCGGTTTGTTTTGTTTTTAAAGATTTTTTATTTATTCATTTGAGAAAGCACGCAAGATCACGAGCGGGGGGCGGGGGGCCAGCAGAGGGAGAAGCAGACTCCTCGCTGAGCAGGGAGCCCGGTGCAGGGCTCGATCCCAGGACCCTGAGATCATGACCTGAGCCGAAGACAGACACTTCACGGATGGAGCCACACAGGCTCACAGAAAGGCCTCCCACTTGAAACACAGAGAGCTCCTCTGCTACAGGCAAGCCACGTGTGTGGTCAGCTGTGGCAAGTAGGTGCGTGGGCTGCTCGGATGCTGACCCGGAGTCACAGCTGCCACCAATCATAGCGTGAAGCCATCCCTGCATTGTGGGGGACAAAATCCTCTATCACTGTCCCGTTTGGATGGCATTGGTGACATCTTGGTCCCTCCCAGGACGGTAGGGCTGTCTTTCAGGAGCAAGCAACTTCTCAGGGATGCTTTACCTGGGCACCTTTATTATCTGTCCCAGGCCCTTGACGGGCCTCCCCAACTGGTCGGTGCCCCTGATCGTGCAACTTCCTCGCCTCCTACACTCTGAAGCAGAGTGTATTCTAAAGGAATATTTCCTCTTTCCAAGGAGGTCATGACGATTTGTGGCATTTCAGCGAAACTGTTATTGACGATTGTCCTTTTCAGTTTTCTTCTGGGACTCTTCCCAGGTAAGACAGGCAAGTGGAGGAGGACGTAGGAGTCCAAAGTGCTCATCTGTACTCTGAGCTGCAGTGCTGAGCTTAAACAGACTCATTAAATCTTGGGAAAGAGGTCAATATTCCGAGGACAGCTACTGAATGCCGCCTTGGGAACGCACAGGAGGAAGTGCTGATTAAATTCAGTTAAACAAATGCCGTGCATTATTGAGCCTGCAGTGTGTCAGGTGAGGTCCTGCGGGAGCCACACGGGAGCTAAACGGCCCACCTACTGGGTGCGGATAGATTTACTGGGGAGGCCGCCAAGCAACTGCCAAACCCTAAATCATCCACTGAGGCAGGCGGGCACACTCATTCTGTTCACCTGTGGAAGCAGCACCGCTCGGGGCTCAGGCCGGTCACCGAGCAGGGGCGCACGTCGTCACCCCCCAGGGGAGCCCTGCGATAATGCACATGCCCCATCATAGGAAAAATTTCAACACTTTTTTTGTTTTGAATTAATTTTAGGCCAGGAACTGACCACTGACACAATACAATGAATCAGTCTGCAGATCTTACTCAAATTTTACAAAGGGGCCCACAAATATCCTTTTTCTGGTCCAGGATCCTACATGGCCTCTTGCCCTCGGGTCTCCTTCCTTTTCTTCAATCTGCCTCTCGAGAAACGTTCACTTCACAGGTTTGGGGTGGGTCCCAAGAAGTTCCCTTTTTCAAAAGCTTCACAAATGCAGGTCCCCCGTTGGGGTGCTCTGCTCTGGCATTTAAAAATGAGTGTTACTGATACCAACACTGATGATACTACTATTTCTAGTAACATCCCTAGTCATAGTTAATATTTCTTCGTGCTTTCTGGGTGTCAGACGCCGTATCGTGCCGCATGTCACACCAGCTACTCTTCACGGCAAGCCTTGGAGTTGGGTTTTGTGATCCAGATCTTTTAGGCCAGGAAATTGGGGCACAGAGAGCTCGAGTGATTGCCCACGGTCACAGAGCAGCTAAGCGGAAGAGCTGGGATATGAACCTGGCGTAGATGGCTCCGGAGGCCCCGCAGGATCTGAACCATTGGGGGCCAAGGGCCTGGCAGACGAGATGGGAGACAGAAGTAGTCACAGCAGTGCCAACACAGAGTTCAGTCCACAGAGGAGGAAGGCATATCCCCGCCCTAGAGAAACTTCCGGGGCAGATGACCATCAGCTCATCAAATACTCACAAGCTCTGGGGTTGTCTGGCGGGATGAGGGCAACAGGGAGGGATGTCCCAGGAGAGAGCAGCATACGGGGGCATAGGGCAGAGGAAGCACGCATGGTCCCTAGAGTCTGGCCGCGCATGGGACTGAGGGCGTGGGGGAGTTACTGGCGTGAGGCCAGAAGGGCAGATCCGAGGGGTGGATATGAGGGGCCTTGAGTGCCGTGCCAAGGAGCGCGGCCTGCACCTGCACCCTGCAGGGAAGGGATCTGAGGCAGGGGATTTTTGCAGACATCTAAGCTGCAGAGTGGGAGATGGATCCCGGCCGTGGATCTGATGAATCCCATTTGGCTGGGTTACATGCCCAAATGCGAGCTAGAGGTCAGGAGTCAGAGCAGGCCAGGGGATGGAAACCACTTGTCTGGAAGGAAGACTCCCTCTGGCTGTGTGTGGGGAGGAGGAGAGAGGAATTATCTTGATGTTAAACGGAAACTGATGGCGAAGGTGTTAGCTTCTCACGGGTGGGCCTTAGGTCTGTTCACTGGGGGTCCTAGTTTGGGTTCCCTCAGAAGGGGACCAAAGATAAGGACTCTAAGGTGCGAGGCTTATGTGAGGGGCAGGAGGCCCTGGGATGGCCGGGAGCTTAATCCCTGGAGAAACTTTGCATGAGTGTAAAACACAGTCGTCAGATGACCCCCCCCACCCCGAGGGGTGAGGGGTCTGACGGACCTGTATGGTCTCTCTGGTCAGTTGAGGACAGCTCTGGGGGTGTATTAATTCCCACTCCCACCCAGCTGGCCCCTCAGGCTTCAGAGAAGCCCCGGGGCAGAGAGGGGTGCCCCCGGGGTGTCAGGGCCCGGGTCAGTGAGTGGGGTCAACGGTGTCTGCTAACGGGGCCTGGCTGATTCAGGAAACAGCCAAATAGGACTTTGGAGCAAGGACTCCCAGATATTTAGAAGTGGCATATTAAAATGACATGTGTAATAATCATAGACATGAAAGTTTAACCTGTCAGTCGCGGGTGGTTGCAGACTCATACTCAGCTTGGCTGGCAGGCCTGTCTCCGTAGAACTCTCAGGATTGGGAGAACTCTCAGGAAGGATGTGGGGCTCAGCCCAGGGCGAAGGACAGGAGGGTCCCGAGAGGTCCAGCAGAGTCCAGGTGGCAGGACAGGCCGTGGGAGGGGGGGCAGGCCAGGAAGCGAGCTGCGGGAGAGGGTCAGGGGCAGAAGATCTGGGAGGCAGAGCCACCAGGGAGCGCCACCCCTGTGTGGGGCAGTCAGGAACCCAGGAGCCGAGTACTTGGCCCGAGCTTTTCCATCGGCTATCTGTGTGGATCGAGTGCCCTATGAGGCTGTGACCAGAGCTCAGGGGTCAGACCTAGTTCAGGGAGATAGGCATGGCATGGGATGCATGGACAGACAGTCGGCGGGAAGGCCTTGTTCGGCGGGAGCGGTGCTGGGAGTGTGGTAAGGGATGGATGGAATCATTCCCGGAATAGAGGGGCCGGGAGAAGGGGCAGAGTCCGAGGGGAGGCAGATGAGTCGGGCCCCACGTGCCAACGCCCGGCTGGATGCTCAGGCAGCTTCCACAACAAGTCACGCAGGTGTCCTCTGTCCACAAGACACTCTGGCCTAATAAACGAAGTGACATATTCTTCAGTAACAGGAGCACGAGTAGAGTGAGCACAGGACCCAGAGAACCGCATGCCTTCCAGCTGCAGGGACGAGGGGAGGCTGCCAGGGAAGAGCATTTCGATCGGATCCCGAGAAGCAGGTGGGGTTTGGACAGGTGGAGAAGAGCGTGAAGGCCAGGGGCTGAGGCGTGACCGTCAGCGTGTGGGCTGTGCTGGGGGAGACCCACGCTTCGGCTTGGAGACCGGAGTGCTGCCGGAGCCAGAGGCCGAGCTGGATACCTCTTCCGTGTGCAAGAAACACATGCAGATATTAATTAATAGCCATCGAAGGCTGTTGAACTGGGGCCAAGGGTGTCAGAGGATGGGTTTGGGTGGGTGGGGTGGACAGGTAGCCCAGCCAGGTGACCATGCTGGGCAGGAGACAGAGACCGGGAAATTGAGAACAGACTGCTTCGGGAAGGTGAATGAGCAGGACTGTGCGTGAACCCTCGAGGTGACAAGGCAGAGGACATCCACACCAGGCAAACGGCCCACTTTCTAATCTGGGGCGCGGTGCACTTTCGCGGCACAGAGCAAGGTTTGGGCGTTCCTGTGGAGGAACCTTGCACACGTCTCATGGGTTAATTAGTTCAGCTTTTCCTGCTTTTCCAAGATTTGGCTTTCATGACTGTGGCTGCCGTGCTGGCAGTGGGAAGCCGTAGGCAGGTCCAAGGGGGCTGTGGGTTGAAGTGCAGCGAAATGCGTCCATCCAAAATCTCTACGAGTCTGTTACCAAGTGACAGTGTTTACTGCCGTGCAACTAAAGTTTGCTTCAGATGACCTTGAAGGAAGTTGGACCGTCTCCCGTGTCAACCACGAACAGATGGAAATGTGTGTGCAGACGGCAAGAGAATTTATTTTGAAAGCTCTTNCGGCCCACTTCTAATCTGGGGCGCAGTGCACTTTCGCGGCACAGAGCAAGGTTTGGGTGTTCCTGTGGAGGAACCTTGCACACGTCTCATGGGTTAATTAGTTCAGCTTTTCCTGCTTTTCCAAGATTTGGCTTTCATGACTGTGGCTGCCGTGCTGGCAGTGGGAAGCCGTAGGCAGGTCCAAGGGGGCTGTGGGTTGAAGTGCAGCGAAATGCGTCCATCCAAAATCTCTACGAGTCTGTTACCAAGTGACAGTGTTTACTGCCGTGCAACTAAAGTTTGCTTCAGATGACCTTGAAGGAAGTTGGACCGTCTCCCGTGTCAACCACGAACAGATGGAAATGTGTGTGCAGACGGCAAGAGAATTTATTTTGAAAGCTCTTGAAAAATCATGTCTCCTACCGGTGTCAGAACAAGTATGGATGAAGAAAAACACTGTGTGCTGACATAAACAGTAAGCATCTCATTTTAGTCCCGACAAACAAGAGTTTTTATGAAAGTGTATGAATGTGCTGTTTTCTCTATAAAATTGTTGAGAATTTTTGTTTTAATTTAATTTTTTAAAAGATTTTATTTATTTATTTGAGAGAGAGAGCACAGAGGGAGAGGGAGAAGCAGACTCCCCGCTGAGCAGGGAGCCCGACATGGGACTCAGTCCCAGGACCCTGAGATCATGACCTGAGCCGAAGGCAGATGCTCAACGACTGAGCCACCCAGGCGCCCCTTAATTTCAAACATTTAAGTCAAAGAATGAGAAGTCTGAAGCTTGCCATTTGAGGTAGCCCTAACTGCTCCTATCATGATTAGAAATGTAAAGAAATAAAATCTCTCGACAGGGAGAACCCACGACGTCACCAACACAAGAGTCTCTGTGGCTGACTGCGTTTTCCCCGAAAGGCACAGCAATAGCTCTGCATTTTTGTGTGTTCTTGGAACACTGCCCCTCCCCCGCCCAGAGATGGAGTCTGTTTTCCCTCCCCCTTGGAACTGGGCTGGGGTGGCGGTGGGGGATTTGCACCTGCCTCAATTAATAGACTGTAGTGGAAGTGACACCTCTAAGACTAGATCATGGAACATGGTATGACTTCCATCTGGCTCATGCTGTCTCTCAAGACACTTGCCTGTGGGGCCCAGCCATCGTGTCCTGAGGAAGCTCAAGCCCTGTGGAGAGGCCGTGTACAGCTTCTCCAGCCACCATTAGACAGGCCGACAGCCAGCATTAACCCCCAAACGCTGGAGTCCATGAGCCTTCAGGTGACGCCAATCGCCAGCTCCAAACCATCCCAGCTGCANTTCCATCTGGCTCATGCTGTCTCTCAAGACGCTTGCCTGTGGGGCCCAGCCATCGTGTCCTGAGGAAGCTCAAGCCCTGTGGAGAGGCCGTGTACAGCTCCTCCAGCCACCATTAAACAGGCCGACAGCCAGCATTAACCCCCAAACGCTGGAGTCCATGAGCCTTCAGGTGACGCCAATCGCCAGCTCCAAACCATCCCAGCTGCAGCCAAGTGGGGCAGAGACAAGCTATCTGCACCCAGCCTGGCCAGATTGCGGGTTCATGGGCAAAATCAGTGTTGTTTTAGGACCCTGCGTTTGGGGGTAATTTCTTACACAGTGAGAATCACTAGAAAAGTACCCTAAAGCCTAGGACAGAAGAGTATGCAAACAGGATGGCAGGGAGTTCTGGGTGTTGGGTTGAAACTCTTGGCCGTGAAGAGGGAAGGCAGCTTGTGAGAAGCTTAGAAGAATCGCAAGGATTTGGAGGAGTCGGGGCCACCAGGAGCCTACTGTGTGTGGGCGTGGTCAGACTTCAGCACTGCAGGTGGGACCCCTTTCCCAGAAGCACGTGCGTGAACACAAGCACAAGCAGGTTCACAAGGTGAGAGAAGACGGAAGTGCCTGGTGACAAGCGTCTATTTGTAAGGAGGCCCGAGCCACAGATCCTGAAAAGAACATGACCTAGAGGCTCCCGGGAGGACAACCGAGGTAGGAAGAGCAGAAGTGCTTTTCTGTTCTCCTCCTTCTCTTCTTTTTCTTCTCTGTTCTTCTCTTGCAAAAAGGAAGACTTGAAGGTAAAGATTAATTAGCAATCAATGAAAAACAAGTGTTGTCTATAGATGTCCCTCTATTTGAAATCTGAGTGCAGGAGACAGCAAACCCCTAGGGCAAAACCAGCTCCGTGTGTCCACCTCCACCAAGGACTGCTCCGTCCAGCTGTTTAGGTAGTTCACTCCGTAAATTCACAAATTTCAAGCACATATCACCAAAATAGGTATACATCTTTATTTAGAAATTATATTCATACACAACAGTACTGATACAATGTATTCATTTAAAAATATACACAAAATACAGATATGAATAGAACTTCTATTTAAATCCTGTCCTCTTGAATATTGGATTGTCTCATGCCCCACTTTTGCAGACCAATGGTTTCGAGTTTAGACCTTAGGAAAAATTCATGACCAAATCACTGCATTGCTGTGTGGTCTTGAATATGTTAATTAACCATTTTAAGTTAGATCTCGTCGTGATTGTACAGCTAGACCCAATTATATAATGGCTGTAACACAATACATGTTTGGTTTTTTGTTTGTTTGTTTGTTTTACCTTTGGACCCCCCTTCACCCATTTCTCTCACCTCCCATCACCTGCCTCTGGAACCACTAATCTGTTCTCTGTATGTATGAGCTGGTCTTTTCCTTTTTCTGTTTTTAGATTCCACATATAAGAGAGACCTTATAGTATTTGTGTTTCTCTAGCTGACTTGTTTCACTTAGAATAATGCCCTCAGTTCCATCTGTGATGTTGCAAATGGCAAGTTTCATTCTTTTTATGGCTGAATAGTATTTCGTCATATACATATGTACTACTATTCCTTTATCCATCCATCCATTGATGGACACAAGTTGTTTCCATCTACCTGCTAGTATAAATAAGGCTGCAATGAACACAGAGGTGCAGAACTCTTTTCAAGTTAGTGTTTTTGTTTTCTGTGGATAAATACCTAGAAGTAGAATTGCTGGATCATAAGTTAGTCATATTTTACATTTTTTTTCTATCAAAAATTGTTTGAGGAACCTCCATACTGTTTTCCTCAGTGGCTGCACCAGCTTGCATTCCCACCAACAGTGCGTGAGGGTTCCTTTTTCTCCACATCCTCGCCAACACCTGTTGTTTTTGGTGTTTAAGATTTTAGGGATTCTGACAGGTGTGAGGTGATATCTCATCGTGGTTTTGATTTGCGTTTCCCTGATGATGAGTGATATTGAGCGTCTTTTCATGTCTGTTGGCCGTCTGGATGTCTTCTTTGAAAAAATGTCTCTTCAGATCTTCTGCCCATTTTTTAATTGGGTTGTTTGTTTTTTTGCTATTGAGTTGTGTGAGTTATTTATAGATTTTGGATATTAACTCCTTATCAGATACATCACCTGCAAATATTCTCTCCCATTCCCTAGGATGCCTTTTCACTTTGTTGATGGTTTCCTTTGCTGCAGAAGATTTTTAGTGTGATGTCGTCCCAATAGTTTATTTTTGCTTTTGTTGTTTTTGCTTTTGGTGTTGGATTAAAAAAAGTCATCATCAAGACCAACATCTAGGAGTTTATGTTTTCTTGTCAGAGTTTTATGGTTTCAGGTCTTATGCTCCAGTCTTTAATTCATTTTGAGTTAATTTTTGTATATAGTGTAAGACAGTGATCCGGTTTCATTCTTTCGCACACGGCTGTCTGTTGTCCCTAACGTCATGTATTGAAGGGACTGTCCTTTCCTCATCGTATATTCTTGGCTTCTTTGTTGTAAATTAATTGACTATAAATGTGTAGGCTTATTTCTGGACTCTCTGTTCTGTTCCATTGATTTATATATCTGTTTCTTTTTTTAAAAAAAGATTTTATTTATTCATTTCAGAGAGAGAAACAGAGCACAAGAAGGGGGAGTAGAAGGGGGAGAGGGAGAAGCAGAGCCCCCGCTGAGCTGGGAGCCCCACATGGGCCTCAATTCCAGGATCTGGATATCATGACCTGAGCCTCCCAGGTGCCCCTACGNTCCTGTCCTCTTGAATATTGGATTGTCTCATGCCCCACTTTTGCAGACCAATGGTTTCGAGTTTAGACCTTAGGAAAAATTCATGACCAAATCACTGCATTGCTGTGTGGTCTTGAATATGTTAATTAACCATTTTAAGTTAGATCTCGTCGTGATTGTACAGCTAGACCCAATTATATAATGGCTGTAACACAATACATGTTTGGTTTTTTGTTTGTTTGTTTGTTTTACCTTTGGACCCCCCTTCACCCATTTCTCTCACCTCCCATCACCTGCCTCTGGAACCACTAATCTGTTCTCTGTATGTATGAGCTGGTCTTTTCCTTTTTCTGTTTTTAGATTCCACATATAAGAGAGACCTTATAGTATTTGTGTTTCTCTAGCTGACTTGTTTCACTTAGAATAATGCCCTCAGTTCCATCTGTGATGTTGCAAATGGCAAGTTTCATTCTTTTTATGGCTGAATAGTATTTCGTCATATACATATGTACTACTATTCCTTTATCCATCCATCCATTGATGGACACAAGTTGTTTCCATCTACCTGCTAGTATAAATAAGGCTGCAATGAACACAGAGGTGCAGAACTCTTTTCAAGTTAGTGTTTTTGTTTTCTGTGGATAAATACCTAGAAGTAGAATTGCTGGATCATAAGTTAGTCATATTTTACATTTTTTTTTCTATTAAAAATTGTTTGAGGAACCTCCATACTGTTTTCCTCAGTGGCTGCACCAGCTTGCATTCCCACCAACAGTGCGTGAGGGTTCCTTTTTCTCCACATCCTCGCCAACACCTGTTGTTTTTGGTGTTTAAGATTTTAGGGATTCTGACAGGTGTGAGGTGATATCTCATCGTGGTTTTGATTTGCGTTTCCCTGATGATGAGTGATATTGAGCGTCTTTTCATGTCTGTTGGCCGTCTGGATGTCTTCTTTGAAAAAATGTCTCTTCAGATCTTCTGCCCATTTTTTAATTGGGTTGTTTGTTTTTTTGCTATTGAGTTGTGTGAGTTATTTATAGATTTTGGATATTAACTCCTTATCAGATACATCACCTGCAAATATTCTCTCCCATTCCCTAGGATGCCTTTTCACTTTGTTGATGGTTTCCTTTGCTGCAGAAGATTTTTAGTGTGATGTCGTCCCAATAGTTTATTTTTGCTTTTGTTGTTTTTGCTTTTGGTGTTGGATTAAAAAAAGTCATCATCAAGACCAACATCTAGGAGTTTATGTTTTCTTGTCAGAGTTTTATGGTTTCAGGTCTTATGCTCCAGTCTTTAATTCATTTTGAGTTAATTTTTGTATATAGTGTAAGACAGTGATCCGGTTTCATTCTTTTGCACATGGCTGTCTGTTGTCCCTAACGTCATGTATTGAAGGGACTGTCCTTTCCTCATCGTATATTCTTGGCTTCTTTGTTGTAAATTAATTGACTATAAATGTGTAGGCTTATTTCTGGACTCTCTGTTCTGTTCCATTGATTTATATATCTGTTTCTTTTTTTAAAAAAAGATTTTATTTATTCATTTCAGAGAGAGAAACAGAGCACAAGAAGGGGGAGTAGAAGGGGGAGAGGGAGAAGCAGAGCCCCCGCTGAGCTGGGAGCCCCACATGGGCCTCAATTCCAGGATCTGGATATCATGACCTGAGCCTCCCAGGTGCCCCTACGTATCTATTTCTATGCCGATACCATATTGTTCTCATTACTACAGCTTGGTAATATAGTTTGAAATCAGGGAGCATGATGCCTTCAAGATTTATTCTTTTTTTCTCCAGATTTCTTTGGCTGTTAGGGTTTTTTGTGGTTCAGGTTCCACACAAATTTTAGGATTATTTGTTCTATTTCTTTGAAAACTGCCCCTGGAATTTTTATAAAGATTACATTGATTCTGTAGATTGTTTTGGGTAGAATGGACATTTTAACAATATTGATTCTTCCAATCTGTGAGCATTTTCATTTATTTGTGTCTTTTTCAATTAATTTCATTAATGTCTTCTTGTTTTCAGTATGAGGGTCTTTCATCTTTTTGGTTAAATTGATTCCTAGGTATTTTATTCTGTTTGATACACTTGAAATTGGATTGTCTTGTCTTTGTAGTTTCTCTTTCTGGTAGTTTGTTATTAGTGTATACTAATGCAACAGATTTTTGTATATTGATTTTGTATCCTGACTACTGAATTTATTTATTAGTTCTAACAGTTTTTTGGTGGAGTCTTTAAGGTTTTATATATATAATACAATGTCATCTGTAAATAATGACAGGTTTACTTCTTCCTTTNGTCAACCACGAACAGATGGAAATGTGTGTGCAGACGGCAAGAGAATTTATTTTGAAAGCTCTTGAAAAATCATGTCTCCTACCGGTGTCAGAACAAGTATGGATGAAGAAAAACACTGTGTGCTGACATAAACAGTAAGCATCTCATTTTAGTCCCGACAAACAAGAGTTTTTATGAAAGTGTATGAATGTGCTGTTTTCTCTATAAAATTGTTGAGAATTTTTGTTTTAATTTAATTTTTTAAAAGATTTTATTTATTTATTTGAGAGAGAGAGCACAGAGGGAGAGGGAGAAGCAGACTCCCCGCTGAGCAGGGAGCCCGACATGGGACTCAGTCCCAGGACCCTGAGATCATGACCTGAGCCGAAGGCAGATGCTTAACGACTGAGCCACCCAGGCGCCCCTTAATTTCAAACATTTAAGTCAAAGAATGAGAAGTCTGAAGCTTGCCATTTGAGGTAGCCCTAACTGCTCCTATCATGATTAGAAATGTAAAGAAATAAAATCTCTCGACAGGGAGAACCCACAACGTCACCAACACAAGAGTCTCTGTGGCTGACTGCGTTTTCCCCGAAAGGCACAGCAATAGCTCTGCATTTTTGTGTGTTCTTGGAACACTGCCCCTCCCCCGCCCAGAGATGGAGTCTGTTTTCCCTCCCCCTTGGAACTGGGCTGGGGTGGCGGTGGGGGATTTGCACCTGCCTCAATTAATAGACTGTAGTGGAAGTGACACCTCTAAGACTAGATCATGGAACATGGTATGACTTCCATCTGGCTCATGCTGTCTCTCAAGACACTTGCCTGTGGGGCCCAGCCATCGTGTCCTGAGGAAGCTCAAGCCCTGTGGAGAGGCCGTGTACAGCTTCTCCAGCCACCATTAGACAGGCCGACAGCCAGCATTAACCCCCAAACGCTGGAGTCCATGAGCCTTCAGGTGACGCCAATCGCCAGCTCCAAACCATCCCAGCTGCAGCCAAGTGGGGCAGAGACAAGCTATCTGCACCCAGCCTGGCCAGATTGCGGGTTCATGGGCAAAATCAGTGTTGTTTTAGGACCCTGCGTTTGGGGGTAATTTCTTACATAGTGAGAATCACTAGAAAAGTACCCTAAAGCCTAGGACAGAAGAGTATGCAAACAGGATGGCAGGGAGTTCTGGGTGTTGGGTTGAAACTCTTGGCCATGAAGAGGGAAGGCAGCTTGTGAGACGCTTAGAAGAATCGCAAGGATTTGGAGGAGTCGGGGCCACCAGGAGCCTACTGTGTGTGGGCGTGGTCAGACTTCAGCACTGCAGGTGGGACCCCTTTCCCAGAAGCACGTGCGTGAACACAAGCACAAGCAGGTTCACAAGGTGAGAGAAGACGGAAGTGCCTGGTGACAAGCGTCTATTTGTAAGGAGGCCCGAGCCACAGATCCTGAAAAGAACATGACCTAGAGGCTCCCGGGAGGACAACCGAGGTAGGAAGAGCAGAAGTGCTTTTCTGTTCTCCTCCTTCTCTTCTTTTTCTTCTCTGTTCTTCTCTTGCAAAAAGGAAGACTTGAAGGTAAAGATTAATTAGCAATCAATGAAAAACAAGTGTTGTCTATAGATGTCCCTCTATTTGAAATCTGAGTGCAGGAGACAGCAAACCCCTAGGGCAAAACCAGCTCCGTGTGTCCACCTCCACCAAGGACTGCTCCGTCCAGCTGTTTAGGTAGTTCACTCCGTAAATTCACAAATTTCAAGCACATATCACCAAAATAGGTATACATCTTTATTTAGAAATTATATTCATACACAACAGTACTGATACAATGTATTCATTTAAAAATATACACAAAATACAGATATGAATAGAACTTCTATTTAAATCCTGTCCTCTTGAATATTGGATTGTCTCATGCCCCACTTTTGCAGACCAATGGTTTCGAGTTTAGACCTTAGGAAAAATTCATGACCAAATCACTGCATTGCTGTGTGGTCTTGAATATGTTAATTAACCATTTTAAGTTAGATCTCGTCGTGATTGTACAGCTAGACCCAATTATATAATGGCTGTAACACAATACATGTTTGGTTTTTTGTTTGTTTGTTTGTTTTACCTTTGGACCCCCCTTCACCCATTTCTCTCACCTCCCATCACCTGCCTCTGGAACCACTAATCTGTTCTCTGTATGTATGAGCTGGTCTTTTCCTTTTTCTGTTTTTAGATTCCACATATAAGAGAGACCTTATAGTATTTGTGTTTCTCTAGCTGACTTGTTTCACTTAGAATAATGCCCTCAGTTCCATCTGTGATGTTGCAAATGGCAAGTTTCATTCTTTTTATGGCTGAATAGTATTTCGTCATATACATATGTACTACTATTCCTTTATCCATCCATCCATTGATGGACACAAGTTGTTTCCATCTACCTGCTAGTATAAATAAGGCTGCAATGAACACAGAGGTGCAGAACTCTTTTCAAGTTAGTGTTTTTGTTTTCTGTGGATAAATACCTAGAAGTAGAATTGCTGGATCATAAGTTAGTCATATTTTACATTTTTTTTCTATCAAAAATTGTTTGAGGAACCTCCATACTGTTTTCCTCAGTGGCTGCACCAGCTTGCATTCCCACCAACAGTGCGTGAGGGTTCCTTTTTCTCCACATCCTCGCCAACACCTGTTGTTTTTGGTGTTTAAGATTTTAGGGATTCTGACAGGTGTGAGGTGATATCTCATCGTGGTTTTGATTTGCGTTTCCCTGATGATGAGTGATATTGAGCGTCTTTTCATGTCTGTTGGCCGTCTGGATGTCTTCTTTGAAAAAATGTCTCTTCAGATCTTCTGCCCATTTTTTAATTGGGTTGTTTGTTTTTTTGCTATTGAGTTGTGTGAGTTATTTATAGATTTTGGATATTAACTCCTTATCAGATACATCACCTGCAAATATTCTCTCCCATTCCCTAGGATGCCTTTTCACTTTGTTGATGGTTTCCTTTGCTGCAGAAGATTTTTAGTGTGATGTCGTCCCAATAGTTTATTTTTGCTTTTGTTGTTTTTGCTTTTGGTGTTGGATTAAAAAAAGTCATCATCAAGACCAACATCTAGGAGTTTATGTTTTCTTGTCAGAGTTTTATGGTTTCAGGTCTTATGCTCCAGTCTTTAATTCATTTTGAGTTAATTTTTGTATATAGTGTAAGACAGTGATCCGGTTTCATTCTTTCGCACACGGCTGTCTGTTGTCCCTAACGTCATGTATTGAAGGGACTGTCCTTTCCTCATCGTATATTCTTGGCTTCTTTGTTGTAAATTAATTGACTATAAATGTGTAGGCTTATTTCTGGACTCTCTGTTCTGTTCCATTGATTTATATATCTGTTTCTTTTTTTAAAAAAAGATTTTATTTATTCATTTCAGAGAGAGAAACAGAGCACAAGAAGGGGGAGTAGAAGGGGGAGAGGGAGAAGCAGAGCCCCCGCTGAGCTGGGAGCCCCACATGGGCCTCAATTCCAGGATCTGGATATCATGACCTGAGCCTCCCAGGTGCCCCTACGTATCTATTTCTATGCCGATACCATATTGTTCTCATTACTACAGCTTGGTAATATAGTTTGAAATCAGGGAGCATGATGCCTTCAAGATTTACTCTTTTTTTTTCTCCAGATTTCTTTGGCTGTTAGGGTTTTTTGTGGTTCAGGTTCCACACAAATTTTAGGATTATTTGTTCTATTTCTTTGAAAAATGCCCCTGGAATTTTTATAAAGATTACATTGATTCTGTAGATTGTTTTGGGTAGAATGGACATTTTAACAATATTGATTCTTCCAATCTGTGAGCATTTTCATTTATTTGTGTCTTTTTCAATTAATTTCATTAATGTCTTCTTGTTTTCAGTATGAGGGTCTTTCATCTTTTTGGTTAAATTGATTCCTAGGTATTTTATTCTGTTTGATACACTTGAAATTGGATTGTCTTGTCTTCGTAGTTTCTCTTTCTGGTAGTTTGTTATTAGTGTATACTAATGCAACAGATTTTTGTATATTGATTTTGTATCCTGACTACTGAATTTATTTATTAGTTCTAACAGTTTTTTGGTGGAGTCTTTAAGGTTTTATATATATAATACAATGTCATCTGTAAATAATGACAGGTTTACTTCTTCCTTTGTGATTTGGATGCCTTTTTTCCCCTTTTTCTTGCCTAATTGCTGTGGCTAAGACTCCTAATATTATGTTGAATAAGAGTAGGAAGTGGGATCATCCTTGTCTTATTCCTGATCTTACAGGAAAAGTTTTCAGTTTTTCATCATTGAGTATGATAATAGCTGTGGGCTTGTCATTCATGGTCTTTGTTATGTTGAAGTACATTCCCTTCATACCCACTTTGTTGAGTATTTTTATCATAAATGGATAATGAGTTTTGTAAAGTGCTTTTTCTGCATCTATTGAGATGATCATATGATTTTTATCTCTTATTTTGTTGATGTGGTGTATCACATTGATTTGTGGATGTTGAACCATCCTTGCATCTGTGGAATAAATCCCACTTGATTGGTGTATGATCCCTTTAATGTACTGTTGAACTCAGTTTGCTAATATTATGTTGAGGATTTTTACAACTATGTTCATCAGGGATATTGGCCTGTAGTTTTCTTTTCTTGTGGCATCCTTGTCTGGTTTTGGTATCAGGGTAATGCTGGCCTCATAGAATGAATTTGGAAGAGTTCCCTCCTCTTTTGTTTTTTTGGAAGAGTTTGAGAAGGACTGGTCTTAACTCTTCTTCAAATATTTGGTAGGATTCACTAATGAAGCCAACTGGTCCTGGACTTTTGTTTATTTGGGAAGTTTTTGATGATTGATTGAATCTCCTTACTAGTGATCAGTCTGTTGAGATTTTCTAATTCACCATCATTCAGTCTTGGTAGGTTGTACATTTCTAAGAATTTTTCCATTTCTTCTAGGTTGTCCAGTTTGTTGGCATATGATTGTTCACAGTGTCTCTTATGACCCTTTGTACTACTTCTGTGGTATCAGTTGTAACATCTCTTTCTTATCTGATTTTGTTTATATGAGTCTTCTCTCGGGGCCCCTGGGTGGCACAGTCGTTAAGTGTCTGCCTTCGGCTCAGGGCGTGATCCCAGCGTTCTGGGATCAACCCACATCAGGCTCCTCCGCTAGGAGCCTGCTTCTTCCTCTCCCACTCCCCCTGCTTGTGTTCCCTCTCTCACTGGCTCTCTCTCTCTCTCTCAAATAAATAAATGAAATCTTTAAAAAAAAATGAGTCTTCTCTCTTCTTTCCTTCTTGAGTCCAGCTAAAGGCTTGTCAGTTTAATTTATCTTTTCAAAGAATCAGCTCTTAGTTTCATTGCTCTTTTCTATTCTCTTTTTAGTCTCTATTTCATTTATTTCTGCTCTAACTTTGCTATTTCCTTCTTTCTACCTGCTTTGGACTTTGTTCTTCTCCCAGTTCCTTGAGGTGTAAACTAAGGTTGTTTATTTGGGAATTTTCTTGTTTTGTCGAGGTAGGTATATATTGCTACGAACTTCTCTGTTAGAACTGCTTTTGTTGCATCCCACAAATTTTGGTATGCTACATTTTCATTTTTGTTTGCTCAAGGTACTTTCTGTTGGGTTTTTTTTTATTTCTTCTCTGAACATTGGTTATTTGGTAGCATGTTGTTAATATCTACATATTTATGAATTTTCCAGTTTTCTTCATGTAGTTAATTTCTAGTTTCATACCATTACAGTCATAAAAGACATCCATGTAAACTTAGTACAGTTCTGGCACATTAAAGGTGCTAAGTAAACAGCAGCCCTTCTGGGAGGAGAGAAGATGCAAGAAGGCCAGGGAAGGTGGTTGGTGAGGAGATGGGGGGTTTGGATACTTGGTGTGACTCTGCCACCAGCTGAGTGACCTTGGATAAGTCAGTTACTCACCCTCTGGCCTGTTTTCCCACCTATAAAATGAGCATACTGGGCTCATCAATGATGGGTTTCCATATTTTACACTCTTTAACTTGCATTAATATTGGCTTATGCTTTCAGTCCTTACTAGACTGACCTTCTTGAGGTCAGACTCTTTATCTTCTGCCCCTAAACCCAGTCCTTGGCCGGCTTTCTGCAAAGCTTTTCTCTTTCCTCTGTTTACTACACTCCCATCCCAGCTCTCAGGCCCACCGTGCTGTCCAAGGTCATCCATGGTACTGGAAAAACGATTTGATACCTCCATACGCATCTATCTACAAGTCCGAAGTGCTTATCCCATCTGGGTTCCACTTGACCAAAAAGATCTGAGGTGGAGACTCTGGTACTCAGTGATCACAGGGTCTCTTAGAGCTGTGGGGCCTTCCCAGAGTCCTTACCCCATTGCAGAGTACTTCCCTGCTGGGACTGCAGGGACTGTGTCCCCAGAGGGCTGTCAGCCTTCTATGAGAGAAGAGGTTCGTTTCTTTTTACTGTCTTCCAATTTACTTTCCATAAAACAAAATGTTTATTGCTACTCTGGAAGCCCAGGGCCCCTGCCTCGGCCTCCCATACGCCATCCCTGGCTGCACGCCTAACTCAGAGCCTCGGGTTGTAGAGCAGTAAAGCCACGATGATAGTGCGGGCCAATCCAGCACTGCTGTGTTTCCAGACGGTTCACCTACGAGTACGTGTGGATCTTCCACATGGCTCAGAAGCCACACGCAGAATAGAAAAACGAACAGAAGGACAAAGTACAAACATTTATATTATTAGCTGGCACATTTTTTCTGTAAGAGTCATTTTCCCAAGGGAAATATCTTGTCACAAGCTTAACTCATTGGCAGAGAGCAGGACGGCGCTGTTTACAGAGAACACTTGCATGCATTGTCTTATGTATCTGAGACTCGTCGGTGGAGAAACAGAGGCTCAGAGAGGCTGAGACTTGTTCAGGGTCAGACAGCTAATGTGCGACGGAGATGGGGCTGGCTCGCAGGTCTTTGGGCTCCTGATTCAGTGCTCTTTCCTGGGTCGAAAGCTACTCTAAAATGCAAAGCTTTTCAAATCAGACATTCTCCTCTTCAAACAAAGAACCGATCGATGATGTAGAAAAATTGTTTCAGCTCGTTGGCAGAACTTCTCTACCCCGTTCTCAACCTAAACCATGGTGTTCATAGAGGCCGTGGCCCGGCTGACAGTGTTCACTGCACCGTTGAGTTCCCACCTGCCTCCTCACTGGCCTCGGGGCATCTGCATGATGTCATTGTCACCTCTCAGTCACTGACTGGTGGAGGACCCATCCCGGCTCCCCGCCCCCTCTCCTCTTTTATTTCAGGCAGGAAACAGGAAATATGGCCGTGGGTAAAGCCACGAGACGGGAATGCGACATTTGCTACCTACATCCTTCATTAAACTGCAAAGTTAAAGTAATTCATGCAGATGGCAAGGTCATCAGTGTTCTGCCGGTTTATTTTAGAAGAGTTATTTTCTCCAATTCAGACGTGGGGCTAGATGTCAGCTCTATTAAGGTGAAAACGTCTTGCAGTGGAAAACCACTTGCGTGCATTTCGGACAAACTCTGAGGACCCACTGTGCCTTGCCTCACGTAGAGATAATTTCTTATTTTGTTTCCCAGATAATGAATAGGCTCAATTCCAATCTCAAAGGCAAATGTATCTGGAGATATAAAGAAACGGGGGAATGGGGAGGGGAGCAATTTAAAACGCGACAGGGTCTCTCTCAGCAAAATGAATAATTAAATTTTGGATTTGTTGTCCAACAAAAGTGGTCATGTGGGCAGACACCGAGGGAAGCGTGACCGTGGTGTGAATGATGGATTAAATGAAGCTTTACACTGTTCTTACTGCGTGAGGTTGGGTGTGAAGGAAGGAAACCAGTTTATGGCGGGAGCGTGTCCCACGGAGATTAAGGCACTCTGCATTTTGTGATCTTGCCACTGAATTCATTTGTCCCGAGGCAAAGTTATTCTCTTTTATTGTATTTTCCCTCTCTCCTGCCGCCCCCCCCCCCACTCTGTTCTTGCTCTCCGTCTCATGCCTCATAGTCCTTCACATTAGATTTGCTAAATTCAGCCCCGGTTAAAAACTTTGATCTACTCCTTGAGGCTAAATAAATTACTAGTTTAGGAATAAGGAATTTAGGAATAGTTTTGTATTCACAAGCTAACTGGATGGGCCATAGAAACACTATTCACAGTGACCCCAAACCAGAAACTACCCAGATGCACATTGACCAGACTAGACCAGGTACAGCGCACTCACCCGATGAGTGACCTTCACCTTCTTGCTACGGTACAGATGAACCTCACATACGTGAGGTTGAACCAAAGGCGCTGGACCCAAGAGAGAACATACCACAGGGATCTGTTTATGGACACAGTATAAAACCAGCCAAAAACCAATCTACCCTGTTAGAAGCAGACGCTGTGCTTATCGGTGTAGCTTTTAGGGACCAAAAAGGGGCACAAGGTGGCGGGGGGGGGGATCCTCCTGGGTTCACGTAATTTTATTTCTGGATTCAGGTGTTGGATACACACGTATAATCTGTTTGGTTTGTGAAAACTCTGAGCTGTTCATGTACAAATCCTTTTCTGAATGTATATTTTATTTTATTTTTAGAGATTTTATTTATTTGAGAAGGAGAGAACACAAGCAGGGGGAGGGGCAGAGGGAGTAGCAGACTCCCCGCTGAGCAGGGAGCCCCCCATGGGACTCGATCCCAGGACCCTGAGATAATGACCTGAGCCAAAAGCAGACGCTCAACTGACTGAGCCACCCAGGTGCCCCTAAATGTTTTTTTAATAAAAAAAAAACCCCTAAGTTCACTCAATATAGTTTTTACAAAGGGACTTAGCGAATTCTAACGTATGTCAAGCAGAAGTCCGCAGAGTCTGGCCGCCCTCCCCCGCCCTCCCTGTGCTCTGCTCCCCTTCCTCCCACTCACGCCGGAGTTCTGGGCTGTTCCCTGACTCTTCTGCCTTTCCAGTCTTGCGTATTTCACTTCATTCTCCTTCTTGTTTGAGGTTCTTAACGCTACACGATGCTCCTTCTTCGTTGAAATGAGGTGAAATCAGGGTACCAGGCGGTTACAACACCCCTTGGGGGAGAGCTCTCTGAGGTCCCTGGGAAAATGCTGGGGAGTGGCACTTGCTGCATCTCAGCTCATCAAGGACGCAACAACGGGGACTGAGAGCCGCATGGAGCCCAAACCATTTGCACCTTATTTGATAGGGAGCAGAGAGAAATGAGTTTGCTCGTGACCCCTGGGTGCAGGAAGGCAACCACCAGGACCGCCAGCACTTGCAACTCGAGTGGGGCAGGGGCGGGAAGGCAGGAACAAAGCACAGCGAGCACCACGCAAGAGGGAGAGTATGTTAGACCAGTCCTTGCTGGAATGGTTCTCCTGCGTCTGATCTGTCACACGCTCATCCTCCGCGATGACAGGGACCCGGACGTGGCAATCCATAGAAACCTGACTCTCCCTCCGGGCGCTGAGGGAGGAAGCAGGAGGCCAAGAAGGAGGTCAGTCCCCTGTCGGAGAAAAGGCCCAAGGATTTGGGCATCAGATAAAACATCCAGCCCCAAAGGGACCTCACCCACTGTGTCCATGGCCGCACCACGCTGGTGGCTGCAGTGACGTCTAAAAGCGCCTCCTGGGGTTGAGCAGGACCCGGCCTTGGAGCACGGACAGCTACTCCTCTGTGGCGGCTGGCGCACAGACGGACCAGGGGCAAAGCCAGAGAAGAAGCAGAGGTTATTGGCCTGGGATGCCCCCATGAAGAGGCCACCTGTCCTCCGCGCAGAGGTGAAGCCTGTCACCACCCCGGTGGAAGGAAGAAGGCTTAGCTGGCAGTGGCGGTGTGAGACGTGGGTCCCACTGAGTCCACTGTCTTCCTCTCTGCTGCTGTCATGAGAGCACCGCCCTGTCTGGGGGAGCGCAGGCCAGTGTCCGGTCCACAGGAGCACCTGCACCCCTGCCACCCTCACCCAGGGCAGCTCGGAAGACGGGGGAACTCTGGCTCAGCCGGTGGAAGTGATCAGCACCAGTTGCAATGGCAGAGAGGATGGGATCCCTCGTCACTGGGCAGCAACGTCCTGTGGCCCGAGCCAGTGGCTCCCGTGCCGAGCTATAAAAGGCAGAGGATAAAACACTGGCCACCCAACTGGCCTGAGTGGACGCTGTTGAGGTTTCTATATGTAAAAGTAATGGAAATTCAGCCCATGTCAAACCAAACCAACACCAAACCCCCAGAAATCTGAGCAGGACACTCCTCCCCACATCCCCCCACCCTGGGCCTGGGTCACCCACTGGGTTCAGCCAAGCCTGCCGCACGGATGTCTGTCTACCTTGCCGGCTTACGTTCTGCTTTCCTCCTTCTCGAAGCCTATTGCGTGTCTGCCTCATGCCTCCTTCCTTCTGGGAACTGCTGCCCCCACCATTCCCGCGGCCACCTTGCAGGTGGCCGTGTTCACGTGACCTCTGGCCACTGTCCACTGGTTCTGGGATGGGTCTGTGACCGAATAGGGACCAATTTCGTTTCCCTCCCGGAAAGCTCGCCTCCCCTGCCACAGCTGGCTGGTCCAGCCGTGACCGCCTGGCCAAAGCGAGTGAATTCGTCTTTCTGTAGGACATTTGGAACTAGAACAGAGAAGGAGAAGGAGGTCTTTCTGAGGAGTTGAGCTGTCACATTTAAATTTAAAAGCTGTATCAGTCATGTTCCCTGGAACCGGGTCACAGAGGAGAGAGAGAGAAATGAGGGAAAGACAAGACAGATGTCCTAAGAAGGCAAAGCTGAGTGCCGGAAGGTTCTGGAAGGTTCTGACAGCATTCAGCTTCTTGGTCATATCCTTTCCCAAAGGTGTGCGGCTTCCTCGGAACCACGAGGTAGCCCAGGATCTGTTGTATAGGTTGCTGTTCCTTTTAACCAAGATCCNATTCGTCTTTCTGTAGGACATTTGGAACTAGAACAGAGAAGGAGAAAGAGGTCTTTCTGAGGAGTTGAGCTGTCACATTTAAATTTAAAAGCTGTATCAGTCATGTTCCCTGGAACTGGGTCACAGAGGAGAGAGAGAGAAATGAGGGAAAGACAAGACAGATGTCCTAAGAAGGCAAAGTTGAGTGCCGGAAGGTTCTGGAAGGTTCTGACAGCATTCAGCTTCTTGGTCATATCCTTTCCCAAAGGTGTGCGGCTTCCTCGGAACCACGAGGTAGCCCAGGATCTGTTGTATAGGTTGCTGTTCCTTTTAACCAAGATCCTCGGTAATTCTACAGCTGACCAGTTGCGCTGCTGTGCCGGTCAACTTGCTCTCCATAAACAAAAACAATCCTTATTTGTAGCATTTGTCGAATTTCCATGATATAAATACTCCCACTAAGGCCAATTTCGTGCCACCCGAGTTTCATCAGCTGGAAAGTCCTGCATGTCCAGCACGTGGAGGAGCGGGCACCGGCATGCACCTGCTGTCTCGCAGCCCCGTCAGTTCGCAGTGTGCTGCTCTCTTGTCTTGTGATGCCCTCCCATCGCCCACCCTCCCCGCCTTGACCTGGTTACTTTCTCAGTGCCTGTCTCCTACCTCGTCCAGGAAGCCTTCCTTGGGCCCCCTCCACACCCCCTTAGCTCCCTTTGTTTGCCCCTGTCGTTGTGCTCATGACAGGAAGGAGAAGTTCACATGAGGACTGTACCCCTCTGTCTACAAAGGCCGTGTCTCTGTCCTCTCTGTGACCCCCATGCCCGCCCACGTGCTTCTGCACAGGGCTGATGTGGGGGGGGGGCTGGGAGACATGCCGTCTGGCAGACACCATGTAGCAAGGACCCGTGGGAGACAGGCCACAGTGTGGAGGCTCATCAGCCTCTGCCTGGGGAGAGGCTTCAGTCCAAGGCAGCCCTGCCGATGCCAATGGGGGCCCTGGACCCAGGGAATAAATAGTTACCAGCCAGAGCTGGGCTGCTATCCTGGGACAACGGCTGTGGTTGAAAAACAAGCAGCACCAGACCTTCCAGGGAGAATCAAACTCCAGGTGTTAAAAAATCAGTCTTTGGGGCAGTTGAACGTCTGACTCTCGGTTTCAGCTCAGATCATGATCTCCGGCTGTGGTCTCAGCAGGGAGTCAGCTTGGGATTCTCTCTCCCTCTCCCTCTGCCCCTCCCCACTCTGACGCACTCTCTCTCTTAAAAAAAGAAAAATCCGCCTTTGTGGCTAACTGTGCAGGATGTAAGTGGTAATAGTGCTCAGAAGCGACCTTCCAGGGACGCCTGGGTGGCGCAGTCGTTAAGCGTCTGCCTTCGGCTCAGGGCGTGATCCCAGTGTTATGGGATTGAGCCCCACATCAGGCTCTTCCGCTAGGAGCCTGCCTCTTCCTCTCCCACTCCCCCTGCTTGTGTTCCCTCTCTCGCTGGCGGTCTCTCTCTCTGTCAAACAAATAAATAAAATATTAAAAAAAAAAAAGCGACCTTCCAGGCCTGTCTGCACCCCCCACCCCCAAGGCCATGCCAGGCGGTCTGACTCACGGCCGCTCATAGGACTTTCATCCATGGCATTCAGTTACCAATTAATCATGAATTGATTATTGGTATTTACATAACTCAACTTATATTTTTACAAAAGTTAATTTTTGTTGGATCTACCATATCGGTGCCAAGTTTTTGAAGATAGGAGTCGTGATTGAGCCTTTCTGTATGTAGTGTTTCCTGGTGTCTCTGGTCATACCCAGGAGTCGGGTTTTCTCCTCAAAGGCCCACCTGGAAGGATGCCAGGGGGCCTTCTCTGTGTGGGACACACAGCACAGGTCCTGGCAGCCGGAACCTGGAGACCACACCCTCCACTCTGGTTCATCATGCTTCTTCGTGATAAATCTGAATCGAGTGTGCCCAAGCATGGCTTGGATGGGACAGCTGATGCTGCGTGAGGCCCCTGGCCCTTGTCACACTGGGACGAGGTAGCTCAAACCTTTGATTCTGGGTCTGGAGCGGGTCTCAGAGGGAGGGCCGCTGGTCAGTCGTGCTAACTACGACACATTATCTCAACCAGACACTTTCACCTCAAGTGAGGCCTTTGGTCAAAACCTGCCCTTCTCACCAGCGGAGTTTCTAGAAGGAAGAGTGAATCAGCGATCCTGATCCCAAAGCATTTCCTTGTCGACCGGGTCGTTCTCCAGAGTGAATGGCACCATCTTGATCCTTGGAATGTGGTGCGTGATTGAAGTCTTGGTCTCCTCTGAAGCACGTACAGGATCCCCGCCTCTACAAGTCCGTGCGTGACCCCGGGGCTGCGACCCACACTCAGCTGAAGTGGGGGAGGGACTGGTGTATCACTCACGTAATGCGGTGTCCAGAATGGGTCACTTAGGTCACCTGGAAAACATCATCAGGCCGGCAAGGGAGTAGGTTGGCCCGAGGGGTGCCGGCCCTATGCGCAGACACCTGCTGGTCTGAGGGGGAAAGAGCAGGGACCCGAGGCTATCATCAGTCCCCTGCACGATGCCCCTTCCGTGTCCCCTCCAAACGCTCGGGGTGCTTTCACGGTAGAGAAGACACAGTCGTCTGGTTGTAACCCTGGCTGTGAGCGTGAGTGGAGAGCGCTATGTCCTGAGCCTTGTTTCAATGTGGTCCGTCCGGGAGTATTCAGGGCGAGGGCTACGAGTGTGGGCGCCGTGTTGGGGCAAGAGCAAGTTCAGGGTGGAGCCGAACAGGAATATCAGTGTTGGAGTCGTTAGTTTTTTACTCCTTTCCAGCTCAGATGGGGCTCCAGGGTTGGGGCCTGGTTCCCGTGTGCCCCGCGGCCCAGCGTCAGGAGACCGCTCTCCTGCCATCTCACGTCCGCTCCGTGACAGAGTCTCTTGGGTCCCGCACTGCAGCTGGCCACCACATCGTGTGACAAGTGCTGGCCCAAGGTGGTGGGGGATGGAGCAGCGGCGTGGACGTGGGGTTCCTCCCATTGCTCAGACCCTCAGGCCACTCCTCGGGGGGTTGCGGCGTCTCTTCTGCCTGCGCTATAAGTTGGGGACCCAAGGCGAATCTCTCTGAGCCTGCAGTCGTCGCAGACGTGAGGCTTTAAGCACCGCCCATCCAGCCCTGGCTGTGCTGGGCGTCGCCATGAGGCGACCATGGTCTGGTCAGGGCAGGTAGCTCTGAGAAGACCATCTGTCCTCCAGGATGGCGGACGGGGGCGCTGAGAGGGTTGGCGGGGGTGGCACACACAGAGTGCTCAGCACTGTCCCCTGCTGGCCAGTGACGGCTGCCCTTAACCAGGCGACAGTGCCCAAGGAGACAGGCCACCTGCGGTGCTCCACAAGCCCGACCTCAAAGGGAAGCGGGCCAGATGTCCCTCACCTCATTCTGTGTTAGCCTACTTCTGCAAAGCACGCTTAATTTAATGTCCCAGAGCAAGTTACGACGGGCCCCAGACAGCCCAGTGTTTATGATGGGCAGAGTCACAAGGGTGAAGCTTCAAGAATGTTCTTCCAGCGTGTTCAGCCCACTGATGCCTGACAAAAGCCAGCTGGGGCACAGCGCCCTCTCCTGGAGGTGGACACCTGCCCAGCACGTCTGGGGGAAAGGGCAGGTCAAGACACAGATCCCTCCTCAGGCCACCACCTCATTTTAATTAAATGCAAGAGAAGTCAGCAGAAAAGGTCTCTGGCCGCGGGCTGGGCACCAGAGCGAAGGAGCGGCAGGGGGCTGCTGAGGGCGGTGTCGCTGCCTGACAGGTGCAGGCCCTGGCTCCTCAGCCCTTGTCCCCGAGGGCTGGTTGCCTGATCTACCCCACTCTACTCTCATGACAAACAACTGAGTCCAGAAAGTTTTGCGGCTCCTCCCGCCGCCTCTCTGTGTCTTTATCAGGGATGGTCCACCCAGGCAAAGGGGCAGATCTGACGACCCTAGTTCAGCCAGAAGACGACTGGACGCCCACTTGTTCCACTGAGAACCCAGGACCCCACTAGGAAGCCTTTCCGGGGTGGTCCTGAGTGCCCGGCTCTGTGCGGACAGACAGACACCATCGCCCCCATTCGCAAGGACTCCACACACCAGGTCACATGCTGCGAACACACAAGAGGCAGGGCCGGCCTCTTGCACACTCGCGTTTCACTGTTCACTTACTTCTGCACACACACACACGTGTATGACCGCCAGACCCAGCAGCTGCAGAGGCTTCGGCCTCCATCAGTTTCTGGGTTCTTCCTGGGAAACCAAGTCAGCCTTGCGTCTCACCGGCGTACGGTCCCCATCTAGCGGCCATAAAGGCCAATTGCAAGTCTGTGTCCTCTTGCCCCTCAAGTCCTCCGTCCTTAGGGAATGCTGAGATGAAGGTGGCAAAGCAGATTTAATCTTCGATCCCTGGGTCAGGACTTGAAATGAGATGTCTGTGCAGGTTTCTGAAGCAGGATTTGGTGACCTCTTTGTGGGGGGAAGCGTATCACACACTGAAGCGAATTCAATGATCTTGGGCCAGGAAAGCAGTTGTTTGGTTGGGGTGGAGGGTCCCCATCGGCCAGTTGGGCGTGCCTAGCAGCCTTGCTGTAGGATCTGGGATGGTGGATGAAGGAGTTTAGCTCTGTTGGGACAATGTCCCAAGACGCCACACCTGTCTGCCACGGGATCCACAGTAGCACAAGTCAGGGGTTCCTGGTCACACTCCCAGCAGCATGGCCGAGAGACAGCGGGCTGTCCATCTTGCGGCTCTCGGAGAGGGGCCACCCTCCCTGCCAGCTTGTTGGAAGGCTGTGTCACCTGTGCTCCCCAGAAGGGCATGAACTTCCATTTCCTGATCCGTGGACTTGCAGGAGGATGCACGGAGCGGGCAGAGTGACACCACCGTCGCTATGTGCTGTCGCGAGCACCACAGAGAACATGCCTGGCACGAAGCAGGTGCCCCACTCACGGCACTGATGTCAACACCTGTCTTTCCCCTTGTGGATCACTTTATTCCCTTCCCTTCTGCAGCTTCGAGTTGCTTATTTTTACAGATGTTCAACACACCTGTTCCTATGGTCACAGAAGCACCCGAGGCATAGAACGACAGGAGAAATGCCTCTAGGGCAGTGGCTGTGCGGCAGCTGTGGCCCCTCCCCGCCAGCACCTGGCAAGGTAAGAAAAGACCGAGAACCCATCGAGCGGCTCAAGAGACGGGTGGAGAGCTGTCAGTGTGCCGTGCACCGCCCCCCCCAACACACCTATGGGGGCTGACGAACCAGGGCCTTTCCCTTTACCGGAAGCCAAAGAGAAGGGAACCACATGGAGAACACCTGCCTGGACAGAGTGCCATGGGCTCTCTGAGGTTTGAGGAGCGGCCATGAGTGACCTGAAAAGACTTGCCCAAGAAGGCAACTGGACATTTGATGACCTGAGAGCAGCCAGAGCACCTGCTGTCAGTGGCGAGTGACTGAGAGAGCCCTGGTGCCGGGCCAGGACTTTGTGCACAGGGTACGAGGGGTGGCGGGGCTGGTGAGGTCCTAGAGAGGCTGGTGGGAGCCTCCTGGGAGGACCGTGTTGACATGACTCTATTACAAGGACATATGTCTATCTGTGTCGGGAATCGTCACTCATAATCCTGCCTGGGAGCGCAGAGACACACCGACTAGACCCTCCATTAGTATTTATCACAAGCCTGTGCATAATAAGGCAGTTAATACAGCGGGACGGGGTTTGGGGCACTTAGAGCTCTGCTGAAATCCAGCCCGGTACCCCTCATCTGTGTACTGTGTGCACCACACTTCACCTCTCTGAGCCTTGGTTTCTTCACCTGTTGAGTGGGTGTTACCCACCGTTGAAGGGTTACAGAGTCGGTGAAACAGCAGATGTGGGAGATCTAGAATGGGACAGATCCCCTGGTGCACTGCCTAACCTCCCGTCCGTGACCAAATAATGCATCGTCTCTGTGCTCAAAGAGATTCTGTTCTGGGAGGGGATGGACTCGGGACGTGCATGCGTGCGTCCCTCAGGCAGTGAGTTTTTGGTGAGGGCTGCGTGTTTTTACTGATTTCTTTACAGACAGACAGATGCTTTGGGTCGGATGTCAATACTCTTAGGTGAGTTTGTAGCTGAATGAAAGACTGAATTCAGGTCCTCACCTGAGAGGTGTGGTGCAGGCGGAGGAGCTGGGCACAAATGACCCTGGGAACCCCTCCCCTCCCCAGGTTGTCTGGACAAGCAGCTAGCTGGGCTTTGGGGCTCCTGTCCTCCAGTACCCACGGCATCCTCCCATGAGCTCTGCAATGTCCTGTGGGCCCTGGGGTCTCCAGGCGCAGGCAGCTTGCTTTCCCAGAAAGCCCAGATCTGGGCTGCCGGGTGCCCAGGAAGGTTGTTCTTGGATTTTCCCTAAAAGAAGGGACAGCAGTTGGGGGCCAGACCCCTCCCCCAGCACCCAAAGTCACGTGGTAAGGTCAGCAGTCATGCTGGCCAGCCTCCTCTCCTGAGGACAGTGTGAGAAAGAACTATATCCTCCCTGTTCTTGCTGACCCTCATTTTGTAAGGTTTGTTTCTAGTACAGCCCATTCCCTACCCAATCTACATGACACTGTGAAATTCACTCAAGTCGTGATACGTGACTCTGACCCTCACGGGACAATGTTCTTCCAAAGGGTTGGCCCAGACAAAGACTCAGGAGGCAGGCTGCTCGGATACGGGATGGACACGAGGCTGCAGGGGAGAAAGGGGGAGGACAGAAAACACCCAGACAACAGCGTCAAGATTCTAACATGGCTCTGCAAGTTGAAATTTGGGGACCACACACTAAAGAGAAACTACAACAAGGTCAAAAAGAAATATGCTCAGGGTAATGACATTATAAACTACAAAATGGGAGCACTTGTCCTGATAGAGGTTCCTGGGAAAACTACCTGGAACTTCCGTAGACCCAGCTCCTCACAAGCCACCGGTATGATGCAGGTGACAGCAAGAACAGGGACAGAGTGAGGTCCCCCATGGTCCCTACCAGCTGGCTCAGATCTGGAGAATCCTGGGGACCAGGTTTTATGAAGTCCCGTGACAACCGGGGGGGAGAGCAAGAAGAACAGGGTGGGGTCTTGTGAAGAAAGGTTTAGGGACCTGGAAAGATAGCGCTCGAAGAAGACAAGTTTGCGTTGATCACAGAGTGGCCTCCTTAAAAAGTGTGAAGGCCTATATTGTTCAAGCACTCAGTAAAACATTCACCGTCTTACTGAAGAAAAACATAGATTGTTTTCAGTATGGTTTCGTGAACCAGAGCTAGTACAGATTGGCAAAAGTCACAGGAAAATCGTTGTCGGAGCCAAAAGCAAACGAAATAAAAAACAGACAGGAACTCTCAGACAGTGATTGTTCCAAAAACGTGACAGGCCACTCCACAGAGATGTGTCCTCCCTAGCATGAGGCCATGGAGGCAGAGCCCAGGAGCTGGGCCTCACCGTGGAGAGTCCTGGAGGGAGGTCTCGGAGCCGTGCCCTAGGCCCTTGTGGCAGAAACTGCTAGATGCCAACAATGTACATTCCTTCCTTCTTTTTAAATATAAAACCCTGTGGTTTTTTTTTTTTTTATGGGGGCAGCAATGTGCTAGCCGAGAACTATATTTCTTGATCTCTTGCAATTAGGTGTGGTCACACATCTAAGTTCAAGACCAAGAGCTGTGAATGGAAGCATTTCCTGGAGTTCCTCGGAAGGCTCATTACTGAGAATTGATCAGTTGGGAAGCACACTTTTTGCCCTTTCTCTTTTCTGCTGTTTGGAGTATGGATGCAATGGTGGGTGCTCCAGCAGCCATATTGGACCATGATATGACCTTGAGTGTAGGAGCCATACTGCAGGATGTTGGAGCAGAAAGAGAAGAAGAGCCTGAGTGACAGATGGTGACAGAGCTGATGTTCATATGCATTTACTGAATGTTTACTCTACTCTACACAGTGTCTTAGGCACTTGTTGAACCAAACAGACAGTATCTGCCCACATCGATCTCAAATGGTGAGGGAGCCAGGACTGCCTGCTGCCTTATACAGTGTAGGGGGAGGGAGCATCTACAGAGAGTGAAGTGGGGCCCTCCGAAGTCGTACAAAGGGGAGGTCCTGCAGGGAGCTCATGTTGTAGGAGTATGCTCATGATCTTGATTAGACAGATGCTAACATGGAGATTTACAGATAGTATTTCCCAAGATTGCTCGAAGTGATACCCAATTGGGATAGCTGACTCCAACTCAATGTCTTAACCACTTCTTTCACTTGCTTAGGGCAGGAGGAAAGAGAAGGGCAGGAACATACTCGGAAGAACAGAGAGGAAGAGAACCTAGAGAGGGCAGTGTTTTGGGAGAGGGGGGATAGCACGAAGCGCGAGGGGTGACGAGAAGTGAAGGGGGACGACCGTGGCCGTTCTCGACCTTCAAGAGGACAAAGTTAGTGACAACCGCCCTCGCTTACTGAAATTCTCTCAACCTGAGTCATTTTTTCCCCCGTAACAGGTTTACAGAATCTTTCATTTCTATGTCTATTATTGAGATTTATGTTAAAAATAGATTTCAGCAACTGTTCGGTAGCGTAATTATTCCTCTGACACCAGAGTACATCCAGTACCAACTTCTTTTGTTGTCAATCTACCAAATGCCACCCAGCGTCGCGCGTCGAGCAGTGGTGGCAGCTGTGTTGTAGACATTTAAGTATAGAACTGAGCTGTTTTTCACAAACAACTTCATGACTTCACATCCGTGGACCTGAAAGGTGTTTGCGCACCATATGCTTCTCTTTCTTGCACCGTAGAGTAAGAAATAACACGGTCAGAATCCCTACCAAGAAGTATACATTCTTGTTTTATCTTGAGGGGTGTGGAGGTTCTATTTTCAAAAATGCTTCCTCCTGTGAATGTGCCCCAGAAGCAGGAACCTGCCCTCTGGGGCATGGGGGGTAGTGGCGGCAGGTTGTAAACATCCCCACGCACTCTTAGGCTTTGAAAGCGATTTCCTAAAATGGTGTGAGTTTGAGCTGGAGATGGAGGGAGAGGCGCGGCGGCAGGCGGGGAGTAGGCCACCATGCCTCTCTGCAGCTCTCCCCGAGCCCTGCCCGCCTCCTCCTTCCCACATCCTGTGGTCCTGGCCTCCGCAAGCACCCCGGACTGATACAGAAAGCGCACATCTACCTCCACGCTCATCCTGGAGAAAGAAAGTGCTTCGGCACAGCTGCGTTTGGTGCCATGAAGTTATTTCTCAGAGGACGAAGACGACACTTACTGTGGGTGTGGTGAATGAGGGCAAGAACAGAGGAAGGGAGCCCCCACAAGGCTGTCGAGGGGCTTCCCGGCAGACCCTTGCAGGCTAGGAGAGAGGGTGGAATGTCATACCCAAAGTGCTGGATGGGGAAGACTCTTCAGCTATGTCTCCAGTTTGGTGTCATTTTTTAAAGGTTGTGGGTAAACAATCCAGCTTTTTGCAGGATAAACAGGGTCCTGTTTCAGTCCCTTCTCTAATATGGCACCATGTGGGCAGTGTCTCTCCTTCTTCAGAACAACCCCATTACCATCCTCATTTGTCCTACGTTCGGAAGAACTGAGGCCCAGTGTTGTTCAATCCCTCGCTGTGGCCATGGGGCAGGTAATTATGTGGGATGGGCTCTGGCTGCTGCCCACCTGCAGAGCGGAGCGTTCCTACGACCCTTCGGAGCTGGCTTCACGCCCGAGCCTGCCTGAGCTGAGCTTCTGAGCTCTGGACGATGCAGTCTTTCTTGGGGTCTACAAAGAACGGATGCTTTGGGCCACGGCTTGGGTATAGATTCTGGAGAGTTTCAAGGCTCCGTAATTTTGCCAGTGGTTTATTCTGCCTCTCGTTCTCTGGGGGGAATGAAATCTTCCATCTTAGGATGGGCGCTGACCAGCACCATTACAAAGCGGTTTAGCTAAACAACCAACGCCAACCAGACCATCAACGCAAGTTCTTTGCTCAACATTATATTTTTGAGTGCGAACCCTGGTGACATAGACAAATGGATATGAATAGATAGTCGACTCCCTTTTAGCTGCTGTATAAGAAATAGTTCATGGTGTGACTCTTTCGGATCTTACGCACACTAAGGTTTGAGTTTGGCTATTCCCTAACACAAACCCCACAGCAGCCCTATCCTCGTGCAGGGCTCCTGAGAATGGCTGTTCTTTTTTTTTTTTTTTTTTAAGA
>NC_048225.1:63706987-63765702 GCF_002007445.2 Ailuropoda melanoleuca
GGCTCGATCCCAGGACCCTGGGATCATGACCTGAGCTGAAGGCAGACGCTTAAGGACTGAGCCACCCAGGAGCCCCAGAGGTTGGCTGTTCTGTTTGCAATTACTTGTGTCCTCAACCCTCACTGAGCTTCCGGGTGGGGGAGGACTCTTCCCTCCTGCGCTGACTTTGGACTTGGCCGTGGGACTTGTTTTGGCCAATGGAACGTCTGCCATATGTGAGCACATTTCACTGCACTCGTGAGTTTGGGCTTTGTTTCCCTTGAGGCTCTGCCCTCTGGTGTGAAAACAACACACCCCAGATAGTGGCGGTTCTTCTATCCTTGGTGTGCAAGGAGCAGACACAAGAAGCCTAACGGAGAGCAGCCCAAGCCAGCCAGACCCACGGCGCCCAACCCTGCTTAGGGGAACCTCCTACAGCAATGGGCTCCTGAGAGCGAGCTGCTGCCAGAATCCATCTTGCAAGGTCGATGGCCCCGGGAGACAGCCAGTGTGCCAGCTGCACTACGCAAATCACTTGATGGGACTGCCCAAAATACACTGATGGCCTTGTGGCTCTGGGTGTGGGTTGGTTGTTGTTTGCTGTATTTGATAAGGTACTGAAAGAAAGACATACTCAGAAAATAATCAGCTTATTTGTTGGAAGGTATAATTGGCTCATGGCAAAAATCCATCTTTCTTTCTTTCTTTCTTTCTTTTTTTTTTTTTTAAGTAAGCTCCATGCCCAACATGGGGCTCGATCTCACGACCCTGAGATCAAGAGTCAGATGCTGCACTAACTGAGCCAGCCAGGCTCCCCCAAAATCCATCCTTTTTAGTGTCTGGTGTGAGACTTTTGACAAGCGTATACAGTCATGGGACTACCATCAAAGTCAAAACATAGGATGATTCCATCATCCTGACAAATCGCCTTTGCGCCTTTGAAGTGGAGCCCCTGCCTCCAGATCCAGCCCCTATAACCATTCTGTTGTTTTCTGTCTCTGTCGTTTTGCATTTTCCAGGTGCGCTGTAAACAGAATCCTGCAGTAGGTGGCCTTTGAGTCTGGCTACCATCACTCGACTTACACATTTCAGGTTCATCCATGTGGTTGTGTGTATCAACACTTTAGTATTTTTAACTTTTAAGCATTTTTTTACTGTTTAGATATACCACAATTGATCTACTTGTCTGTTGAAGAACACGTAGGTACTTTCCAGTTTTGTGCGAATACAAAGAAAGCCACCACAAACATCTGCATACCGTTTTTTGTTGGTTGGTTTTGTTTGTTCTTGTTCTGTTTTGTTTTTTTTTTAGAGTGGGGAGGAGGGTGGGTGGAGGGGCAGAGGGAGAGGGAAAGAGAGAATCTTAAGCAGGCTCCACGCTGAGTGCAGAGCCTGACTCAGGGCTCGATCTCACAACTCTTGAGATCATGACCTGAGCCAAAACCAAGAGTCGGATGCTTCACTGATTGCACCACCTAGTTGGCGTGACTTTGAATGAAGTTACGTTTTTCTTTCCCTTGGGTAACTATCTAGAGGCTGCCTGACTGCTTCCAAAGGGCTCGTGTGTCTTCCATTCCCACCAGCAGGGGGCGAGAGCTCCAGTTGCTCTGTGTTCTTGTCTGCACTTGCTGTTGTCAGCCCCCCAGTTCAGGCAACCCAACAGAGAAGTGGCAGTGCCTCACTGTGTTAAGTTTGCATTTCCCTAGTGGCCAGTTACGTGGAACATCTTACACATGCTTCTTTGTCAACCATGTGTCTTCTTTGGTGAAGTGTCTGTTCAAATCTTTTGCCCATTTAAGAAATGTGTTGTTGGCTTTTTTATTAGTGAGTTTTGAGAGTTCTTGTATATTCTGGATACAAGCCCATTGTCAGAAATGTGATCTACAAGGGTATTCTCCCAGCCAATGGCGTGGCTTGTCATTCTCTTGGTGATGTTACTTAATGTCGATGAAGTCACATTGGTCTGTTTGAAAGCGTGGTTAAATAGAAGAAAACAGAATCCAGACATCCTGAGATGGGCTAGATTGGAAGAGACACATGCTAAAGATGCAAGTTGGCAGTAAAGGCCACATCAAATGTATGGTTCTCTTACTGGATTCAGGTGTCCTCAACAAATCCTTTCAACTGAACAAAATGGATCATGAAAAAAGACCAAGGGCGTGGTCCCACCGAAGCATGACACGCTGAGTGAGGTCACCTGTGGCCTTGTCGGTCATGCAGTTTGCGCTGTGGACTGGCCCAGCGCCTCCTGGTATAGAACACTGACCTTAGAGAATGTGTGCACACATGCATGTGTGTGTGTGTGTGTGTACAGATATGTCTCACTGGCCTGGTATATATGCACGTGTGCATCTGCATGCATGCACGTGTACGTGTGTGCACATGTATGCTGTGTGTGCAGTGGGCTGTGCACACGTGTGTCCGTTACACGTGTGTGCGTTCTGTGGCTGGCTACTGCATGTTTAAGAGCATTGCGGTGTGCCCCCGTGTGTGTTCAGTGTGCAATTAAGAAGCTCCTCATAATCTCTTTCCTTAATGCATTTCCAGTCCAGGGAGGTTCAACACAGAGAGGCTGAGAAATAGCAGAGATGTTAACAGGCCACCACCCATCGGGTGTTCTCTACAACCTGTCTCATTATTACTGAAAGGTCATGTTTCTGAAGTCTACAGGCGCTTCAGGCATTGTCTAAGTGGCAATAAAATATGGTCCGTGTTTTCTTCATCCGTAAAAGTAAAGGGTGGAAGTGAATACGTTTTAGCCTCCTTTCTGTCTAAAGTGCTATGTTTCAAGCACACATTTTCTGGAAGTACAGCCATCATCAAAATCCCTTATAAAAAACAGCAGCTACGAGAGAGCTGCAGAGACCAGCAGGGCTGCAGGCGAGGCAGGGTGGCCCCCACTCTCCTTCTCTGGAGAAGTGGCCAGGAGACTGTAAAGATTAGAGGTTGGAGGGACTGAGCCTTCACTCTCTGCCCTGCTGAGACCATTCATCCCCTCACTCATCCACTCATTTTCCCTCTCCCCTCCTGTCCCATTCTCTCCCTTCCCTTCCGCCCATTCTCCCGTCCTCCCCTTCTCTCAAGGGCAGGAAGAGATGCTCAGGTGCTCCCTGGACGTGGAGGGTCCCCATCTTGTCTACATGGTGCTCGATCCTCCTATGATCTGTTCCCACCTACAGATGACTCCATCCTCCCTGTAGCAACACAGACAAGAATCTGTCTTGCCACAGATTCACAGATGCCTCATTTCACAGTAAGGAAGCCTGGGCCGGAAAGGGGCTCAGTGACTCACCTAAAATCACATAGCTACTTACGGCATAACCACCATCCCTGAATAAAGCTTAAAATCACCGCATTGTAGGCTAAATGACATCTCAAATCTTCCCACGGTCCGTTTGCCAGCCAATCTTTAGGCAAACACAGGAGCTGAGCTCAAAGTTTTTGCTAGTTAAGCATGGAAAGAACACATGAGAGTCCAGACCTGGCTCGTTTCTGAGACCAGAACCCTGGAATGAGGTTGGCTGCAGGCCTGTCGTATTTGTGCCTTAATCCGGACCGTTGAAATCCTGTCTGTACCCATTCGCAACTCTATTGCATCTCTTGTCCTCACTCTTTAAAATGCTTCCTTAATACCACCTCCAGAAATTATATTCAGGGTTTGGAGGACTTCAGACTTCCAATCTGATAATATTCAGCAAAAAGTGATCAAGGAGATTCTCTATATGATGTAACTGGTAACAGCAGCTTTCATCTGCTCGGTTCATTTTAGGCACTAATAATTCTAGAATAATTACTGGCTGAACAGTGTGTTGATCCCTTTGTATACATTTATAAATAGGAATATTAACTATAACTATTAAGTCTGAATATTGAGTCAAATCGATAACTAGTAATTTTATTTTTCTTTGGCATAAATGCCCTGATATTTCCTGCCCTGAGCTGAACAAATTGCAAGGCTTCCCTCCTTGCCGCCTGGCTGGACAAGAGAGCCACACACCTCAGTGACAGCATCTATGCAGAGCAGATTTCGAGCCTGTGCCCAGAAAAGGCACCTGTTCACTCTTGGGAAAGGAACAGCCTTTTACTAAAAATGCTTGAGCTCTTACAGAAAGAAGCCAGGTTTCTGCATAAGTCAGCCTGGCTTCTAGGGTGAGTGAGAAAAATTGCCCTAACTGGATCCATAGTGAGCGTAGACATTCAGGCAGGTCAGAAAAGAGCAGAAACCTAGCACGACAGCCATTTAGAAAGGAATGGGCCGGGAGCATTTGTTCTGAGTCTATAAAAAGGGTAATTACTTTGGCAAGTAGTTCATTTTCTGCCCCATAAAGGCAGCTGTAGATGGATTATAAATAAGTGATGGCTCATAATTCATTAAAAACAAGAGGATGGGAAGAGTTTTAAGGAAGCGTGAATTTTAAGGAGAACCTTCAAAATTCAGCAAATGTTACAGAGCACTGAAGCAGCCCAAGGTTCCCCCACTCCCACCCCCACCCCAAACTTGGCATCAGATCACCAAAAGGGCACTTTCCTTCACAGGGGCTGGCCCTTCCAGTTCCATCTATCTGCTCTAGGCACCTTGCTGGGGGCCATCCTTCCATCCCAGGCAGGGGCAGAACACTGGACTTGGCATCGAAGAGTTAAAGCCAGTTTAGTCCCTGTAACCTTGGGCAAACGTCCTTGAGCCTCAGTGTTCTCAACTGCAAAATGGGATAACAAGAGCACTGACTCGCAGAGCAGTGGTGCTTGCTGCTTGTCTTATTCACTCCACAAACACGTGATGTGCGATTGAAGTCCTGCCTTGTGCCAGGCCCCCGGGGAAGGTGCTGAGGATGAACACCAGGCTCTGGCCCCTCGAGAATTCAAAGCTCACCAGCGACCAACTGGGTCCAGGTCTCTGGGGGTGGGATTCGAGCACTAGGACCTTTACCAGATCCTCAGGTGAACTCAGGCTAAGCACTGCTGGTGTAGATGGTGCAGGTAAAACACTAAGCGAATGGGAGGCAGGGGGCTTCGCAGGGGTGAAGTAGGTCTTGAAGCATCAGTAAGGGTTTGCCTGTGGAGGGAGCCCAGTAAACAAAAGCGTGGTGCATTTGGCCTTGAAGTTTGGAGTGGAGGAAGCCCAGGACGCATTCGCTCCTGCCCAGGAGCTGAGTTAGAGGTGTGCCTACAGACGGACAGGAGTGCTGTGCTGTCGTGAAGTCAATGGGGAGGCCTGGTGCTTTTCATATGACATTGTTGGGGCTCAGGACACACTACCCCAAAATATGGCAGATTAAATAGGAATGGCAGAATCAGGAAGGTCACTCTGACCTCCCCAGCCCCTGCCCTTCCTCCCCAAAACAGGCCATAGAACGCCATGTGAAAGGCGCTCTTCCTGTATCAGGAGGAAAGAAGACATTCTCATCACCAGAGACCCAGGGACTGGGAATTTTGGGGCAGGAAACCTTTACAAACTTTGTTAAACCAACCCTCATCTTCCTACTCAACTTCTTCACCACTTACTCTCCTTTGTCTTGTCAATGCCTCACAAATCTGTTGCTTCCTTGTCTAAAAGCTATGAAAGCCTCTTGTTCTGTTTTAGACCCAGTCAGGGACCTTAAGGATGTCAAGGGGAACTTTTTGACAAAAAAGGAGAGCTTTTGACAAAAATCAATATTTTTGACTTTATTATTTCATGATGAAACGCTCAAGGGTAGATATAGAGGGAATGTACATACGCATAACAAAGGCCAAAAAGATAAGGCCGCCTGTGAAAAACGGAGAGGGATTCCTCTGAGATCAGGAACAAGATAAGGATGTCCATTTTTGCCCCTTATTCAACACAGTGTTGCAAGTCCTAGCCCCAGCAATCAGGCAAAAAGAAAAGCAAAACCCAGGCCAGAATGGAGGACATAAAACTCTATTTGCAGATCACACAATACTATATATAGAAAACCCTAAAGACTCCCCAAGAAACTCTTAGAACTAATAAATGAATTCAGTAATAATTCATGATTCAGGGCATTATGCTAAGTGAACTAAGCCAGACAGAGAAAGACAAACACAGAATAATATCACTTACATGTGGAATCCAAAAACCCCCTGAACTCATAGATATGGAGAACAGACTAGTGGTTGCCAGAGGTGGGGGCAGGGGGTATGCCAAACAGGAGAAGAGAGTCAAAGTGCACACTTCCTGTTATCAGATGAGTAAGTCCTTGGGAGGCAGTGCACAGCACGGTGACTACACATGGGTAATATACCACATTGTAGATTTGAAAGTTGCTAAGACAGTAAATCCTACAAGTTCTCATCACAAGAAAAATAAGTTGTACTAGGTGTGGTGAAGGATGATTTCACAATGTTTACATAAATTAAATCTTTATGTTGTGCACTTAAAATTAATACGATGTTAAAAACTTTGTTCAAACCCGGCCAGGGAACATCAAGAGGTGAAAGAAAATGTCTTCCTCCCCTGCACTGTGTTAGGAAGACCAGTCAGACTCCAGAAAGGGGAAACTCCCACTCTTAGAGAAGAAACATTGTGGGTAAGTGCACACATTCAGGTATCAGATCCTATGGGCTCTATTCAGGTCCTGTACTCACTATGTTAGCCTTGGGCAAGTTCCTTAACCTCTCTGTGCATTCGTTTTCTCAACTACAAATGTGATCAAAACCAGTTTCTATTTCATGGCACTGTGGTTCAGATAAAGTGACCTAATAGTCATAAGCACTCAGAGCAATGCCCAACACACAGCCAGCACTGTGTTTGCTACTGTCATTTTTCAAGTGTTGACTCCAAAGCCCATTCCTGTGAGATCCATCATGCCTGATGAATGGTCCCCCTGTTTTTCCAACCATTTGTGTTGCAGTTACTTATCTATATGTTTCCTGAGGCTGTGAATTGACCAAGGACTGTTCTTACTTCTCACCTGGCATAGGTCTGGGGTAGGGGCTCTTTTCTTATTTATGGTATATGACTCAATTTTTATTAACTTAATTAAAAAAAAACTACTGGGGCTCCTGGGTGGTTCAGTCAGTTAAACATCTGCCTTTGCCTCAGATCTCAATTCCAGAGTCCTGGGATCCAGACCGGTGTTGGGCTCCCTGCTCAACTGGGTGTCTGCTTCTCCCTCGCCCTCTGCCCCTCCCCGTGGCACGTGTGCATGCGCACACTCTCGCTCTCAAATAATCTTTAAAAAAAAATAAAAATATATAAAATAAAATAAAAACTACTAAAGAAAGACGCTTTTAACGATCAGCAACAATCTTTCATTGTGTTTTAAAGACTGAAATTGACTGAAATTGGATCTTCTCATGTGTTGAGAAGGGCTTGCAAATACAAAGACATTTCAATACCTTTGTTTTTTGCTATTAAAACTTTGGCCCTGTGGCATTTTCTTGTTGCAAATCCTATAAAATATTTAGTTTCCTAAGCACATTGAAGTTTAATCCTTGTAAAGAAACTTCTGTCTGGAAATGTCAGGTATAATTCATTAACTCCCTTTCCTTGTACACTGATAGTATAGTACTGCATTTCTAATTGGGAGTTGAGTTGCAAATACAATGGAAATGTGGAAATAGATAAATCTCTTTCAAGGCACAGTTAAGGAAGTGTTTTAGGATGACTTGCAACTCTAGTGAATGCCTTTTGTGGCCTGATTCATGGGTTGGCTTCAGCTCTCAGGGGCTCTGGCTGGTCCTTCTGCCTGAACACCCTCCCCCCCAGATGTCCCAGAGGCTAACACCCTCACTTCTTTCAAGCCAAAGGGGAGTAGACTATGTTACCCAAAATATGCCTCTTTGGCATAAGGATGATCTTGAGCTGGGTTTTTTTTTTTAAGATTTTATTTGTTTGTTTGTTTATTTTAGAGAGAGCAGTTTGTTTATTTTAGAGAAAAAGAGAGCGTGCTCGAGCAGGGGAGGGACCGAGGGAGATAATCTCAAGCAGACTCTGCACTGAGCTGAGAGCCCCACGTGGGGCTCAAGCCCATGACCCCAAGATCATGACCTGAGCTGAAACCAAGAGTCGGACGCTTAAGTGACTGAGCCACCCAGATGCCCTGACCTGGTTATTTTTAAGAAACAGCAGACACAGGAAAGGCTCTGAATCCTGAGAAGTGACCCTTTTGTAAGACACACTTATGTTTATAAGGGAAATCTCTGTAAGGACATCTCCTTCTCTGTACCAGGAAGAGGAGAGTGACCAAATCTCTAGAAACTCTTATCAGTGAAGAAGGCAATGTCTTAAAACCACAGCAGCCATATCTTTGATGACTGTGTTTTATCTGACAACACCCATGACTGGCTCCCCAGCCCCCACTCCCCCACCCCCACCCCCGCTGGAGGTGCTATTTAAGGTGATGATTTGGGCCATTTAGAGAGTTACTCTGTTTTGTGGGGTCTCTCTTAGGTATATAAGAGGTACACATATTATTAAACTTCTGGGGTTTTTCTCCTGTTAATCCATTTTTTACTACACACGGTCTCAGGCAAGAACCTAGAAGGGTAGAGGGAAAATTGCTTTTCCTCCCCTACAAAGTGCTTACTCAAATCTCACACTCTCTCTTGCAACCCACTGGCCCCTACTCAGGCATCCCTCGTCCCACTTTACTGTACCGTTCCATACTGTCCCATCTCCTCCCCCTTCCTGTGCTCACTGCGTAACTTAACCCAGGAGAACATGAGCTTGGAGGGCTGGGCATTTTGTTTTGTTTACTGACATAGCCCAGGTGCCCAGAGCAATCCCTGACATACAGTAGGTGCTCAACAAATACTGGTTGTATCAAACACCAGGTCCCCAACTACTGCCAATACCAACCATTGATAAGACATAGCTGGGAGGAAGAACAGCACCTTGACAGTTGGGTGTCACAGAGGGAAAGGAAGGTTGGAGTTTACTGACAGTTTGAAGTTTGGTTTAAGGCAAGTCTCTGCAAGGGGAGGGGGTGTGCTAATAAGTTTTTAATATCTTTAAAAATATCTTTAGTATCTTTAAAGCTTTAAAATTTCATTTTATGAATGTTCATTTGTTTATGTTATCCTGAAACCATGAGGGCTCTGGATCCAGGCAGATTATTATCTGCATTATTATTAACTGCATCAGTTCCCCACATGCCAATTCTTCCCTCTTTTGGGGGTCAATGTAAGTGAGAGCCAGGTGGCTGGGCCTGGGTGTACAAGGGGGCTCCTTGCACAAGAGGAATCCTGAAATTATCAACCTGTTTACATAGGATGGCATGCGCTGCAGCCCAGCTCCCCAGAATCACAGGCTCCTTGGGAAGAGGCAGATCCCCGTGGAATGTAAATAAATATCTGTAAGGAATACATAAGACAAGCCTCTCATGGCTTGCTTACAACCCCAGAATGTCTCCATGTCTGGGTTTTATCTTCCCTTGAAATATAAATGTGCATCTCCAAAGAGGTGAATCTTTCTGGCGTTCTCTGGCACCTGCTTGCCCTTTAATTTCTGACACTTGTCCTTTCATCAGATTCCAGGAAAATTTGCTCAGAGAGCCCTAACTGTCCAAAATATGAAAACGTTTGCTTCCTGACATAGCCTTAGTTGGGATTGGATAAGGATCACAACACAGCAGTCGTGGAAACAAACAAAGACCGTCCAAACAACAGCGGGCGAAAACTACATATTCAGAGCAAGGGAATCAGCTACCATCGCCTGCATTTGGCACAGATGCAAAGGAACACAGAGGGTGGGAGAAGGGAATTCACATGTGCCCCGATCAGAGGCTATTGGCATGGGGAAGGTACAGGCAGGCTGACCGGATGCTGGGCATCCCATGTGACTGGTTAGGGGTGCCTGCCTGGCTTTCTCCTTCGTTTGGTCTAAGTGCCAAGTGGGCACAGCAATCAGGAAGCTGGAGATTATTAACCAGGTCCTGGCTGGTTGAGGCCAGTTGTTGCGGGAGTCCCTGGTTCCTGGGCTGTTGGCTGGAGGCAGTGGGCTGACTTCTTAGGAGTCTGATTCAAGGTAGCAGGTTGGCTTCCTGGGCTGGTTACTGTCGATGACGATTAGTTCCTGGGCTGGCTACTGCCAATTGTAGGTCAGATCTCTATTTGTGTGTGTGGTCTGGGCACTGTTCATTGTATATCGAGTCCCTCGTGTTTGGGGTGGGTGGAGACAGCAGGGTGAAGATTTTAAAGCAAGGGAACCCTGGGCTCTAACCACTCTGTGGATGCTTCCGGTGAAGAGCTGGTGAACCTTTCCAGAAGTTCTCATGGTGAACAGCCAGGTTATTTGCTTGGAAGAGTAAAGTTATGTTAATGTAGATAGAGCACTGGAGAAGGGCAGACTGGTAGTTTTGGTTTTCGGGTGAAGAACGGAAGAGAAGGGAAGGGAAGGTTGAGATTTGTCGAGTTTCGCAGTTGTCCTCAATTTTAGCGCTTCCCCACCTCGTTCAGCTATGTGTGTGGTGCCGTGAGAAAAATGACACTACTCCTGTTTAACAAGAAAGGGAGACTCAGCGTCTGAATGAGTTGTCCAGGTCACGCTTAAATGGTAGTAAAGGCAGAACTCAAAGCTAGCCCTGCAGGACCTGTCAACCTTAAAAATAAAATAGTCCCTTATTTCTTATTTTATGAACAAAATGAGTATATTTGGGAAGAGCAGAGGCATCACAATCGGGGACCAGCAAACTACAGCAAACCAAAGGCAAGTCTGAAGAGACAGAGGGAAGGCCAGCGCGCATGATCAGATGTAAGAAGGAAATTGGGGAGCGTTTTTATGAACAAGAGTTCATTGAGGAAGAGTAAGAGGTCATGCCAGTGTCTCCCGGGCTGTGGCCGGTGGTCGGTGCCCTGTTGCGGGCGGGGTGGGGGGGATTTTCCTTTTTTTTTTTTTCCTTAAAGCTGGAGCTAAAGTCCTATGTGGGAAGTGTCCTCCCTCCCCCTGCTGATTTTCAGGCTGCCCCCTCAGGCCTTCCTGACTCCATTTCTTTTCTAAAGATTTGTTTGTTTATTTTAGAGACAGTGAGTGCACAAGTGGGAGGGGTGGGAGGAGCAGAGGGAGAGAGAGAATCCCAAGCAGGTTCCATGCTGAGTGCAGAGCTGGGCATGGGACCTGATCTCACGACTGGAGATCATGACCTGAACGGAAATCAAGAGTCAGGCGCTTAACCGACTGCATCACCCAGGCGCCCCTTGACTCTCTTTTTAATGAGGTTTCCCTTTTCACACACACACACCCCCAAACCCCATGCTACCTCCCATAACTGCAAATATCCCCGAAATCATCTCATCATTGCCATGCACATGTGTGATAGGTATATCGTTATGGGTGTGTTTTGTTTTGTTTTGTTTTGCCAGAAGACAGGTGGTGGGGTAGACATTGGACAGACACAGAATAAGAACGTTTTGAGTGTTTTCAGGGGTGAACCCAGAATTGAAACTCGTATCTGCCCTTCATGTCAAATATTATCTGTCCTGAGAGAAGGCCCTTTTAGCTACTGAACTATAATAACACATTTCTCCTTAACACATGTTCTTTCTACTTTTTTCCCCCTTAAAAGTAATTGGCAAAGTAGCTGGAGTCAACGTCGAGTAATTAAATGTATGCGATTCCTGGGAATCGGCTCACATTTTCCAAGTGCAATGCAGCTTTTGAGAACAGTGGAAATAAAACTCCGGGCTGTTCCTAGATTTACAGTCTTCACAGTTTGTGGTCTGTGCTGCTGGCATTTTTACTGAGCTGGCACCCTCTCCGGAGAACATCATTTTATCTTTTAAAAACAATTACAATTATAATTAGTATCGTTATTACTCTCTGCACCGCAGCAGGGGAATGCAGCGACCAGCCTCCAGCTCATCACTGTGAAATGCTGGAGGCATGGCAATGTTGGGCGGCCAGGGAGGCTCCATGCTGCCTTCATCCGAGCTGAGCCCCAAGGCTCTGGGTAGGAAAACCATGGGTAGGACTGTGCATGTAGGGCTGGCTGCCTTGTGCCCTGAGATGTGGTTGTATGCATGCGCCAGATATGCTGATCGCCAGAGTCCTTGACAGACACTCTGGTTGCTCGTCTGTGGGGCCCAGGGGTGAGTGGGGATCAGCCTGCGCTGGGCGAACTGGTTCTCAGTAGCGGGTGGAGCAGTGGACCCTGCCTGGGCTCCACTGTGCGGGAGTGGGCATTACCGCGCCTCTCTGCAGCCCATATTGCTGAGCTGGCCCTGAGCACCGTCGCCCTCCCAGCCAGCCTCCATAGTTAGATGTCTGCAACCTTCGTGACCGTGTGCAGGGAGGGGAAAGAGACGGCTCAAAGCTGAGGTTCGCATGTGTCTACTTAGAGGCTAAGATACACAACCACACAGTTGGCAAAGCAGCCTTTCTGCAGGGGCTGCACCTTCCGGAAGTGGGCATAGCCTGGACTTGTAGATTTCCTCTTTTATTGTGGTCCATGAGGAAGATCAAGTATTCACAGTCTGCAGATCCATGGGGCATATTAGCTGTCAGAGTTTCAGCAGAGGCACAAAGGCTAAAAAACAAAGGGTGAAAAGTACCCCATTTCCTGAGTTGTATTCTAATCGCGCAATCTATACAGAAAGACCATCCGGTCCGCTGTGGAAAGACGCTTTTGTGAAATACAGAGTCCTGCTCTTACGCATGTGGCAAGGCCATATTGCCAACATGGTTCCCCGTGCTCAGTCCCTGTGCTCCTGCCTTTGGGGCCTGGGAGCCGCTGTGGGTAGCCCTGCTCTGGACCTGGAGAATGACTTCTTTAAACTTTAAGAGAAATCACCTCCAGAGCTCAGGCCTGTCCCCTGGAGTATGCAAGGACTGTGATGTGATTCACACCTAGAAAAATAATAAAATGAGAGGCGACAGCGGGAGGGAGGAAAGCTGTGTGCGGCGAGGTGCCCTTTCCTCACGGAGGGGCAGAGATGGAGATTCTCCGGGACCAGAAAGACATGGGCTCCATGCCCTTCCAAAGAACCTGGCCCTGGAAGCGTCTTGCTGGCGTGGGGACACCTTGGTGAAAAGAGGCCAGAGCTACACCAAAGGTTATGGAAACCAGAGGGTGGGGACAGCACTGAGTGACCGCGGGAGCAGGCGGACCTGCTCCAGGAGCTGCGATCCGGTGTGCGCGTGGGCGGGCGTGTGTGCATGCGTCGGGGGCGGGGGCGATGACCAGGGAGCCTGTGGTGCGATAGCAATCTCACAGAAGACCTGGGCCCCAGATTACAGTGACATCCGGAAGGCACCCCCCGCGCCCCCCCACCTGTTCTCTACCAGCCCTCCTCCACCCACCCCGCGTGGCGGCCTCCGCAGGCTGAGGTCAGGCTAAGCTAGGGAAGGGAGAAGGTTTACACTGATGAGTTGGGGTTCCTGGTACTACACTGGCCTCGATGTTTTAATACCTGGAAAAATGAACCGTTTATTACCCGAGAGTAGCCCCATAACCAATCCGTCAGCCTTGGGTTGCATGGAGGGAAATGCAGCTTCAGCGCTGATGGGGAAAAAGTACAAAGGCGTTTCCTGATCTGGCCTCCTGTCATCCCATAAACTGGTGGCCTGACCATAGAATGATGGCTGGAGCTCGGAGTCTGAGTCCGGTTCCTGGGTCTCTGCGCTGTTCATAACTTAGTAGTGACGGGGTTCGGGACACACTACCCCCAAAGACAGCACCTTGGCCCGTTGCATATTTTAAACAGAAGGTAAAGTTTGAGAAAAGGGCAGAAGCAGGAAGGTCTCTCTGACCTCCACCCTTACCCTTTTCCCCTAAAATGTATCATAAGCCCCTCACGTGTGCGGTGCCCTCCCTGAACCTGGAGGAAAGGATCACCCATCTCCAGGACGGAGAGACACCAGGAAGACGCCAAACCAACAGGTCTTGCTAAATTTTCCCGTTTACTACACTTAGCTCACATTCATGGCCCTCTTACAACTTCCCATGGCTTTCCACTCCTCAGCAAGCCCGGCATCAAAACACTCAGGTTTAACTGTTTCTCCAGGTCTTCATTTCATTACGAAGACTCTCATGTCATGTACAATTTCTATTAAATAAATTTGGGGGTGCCTGGGTGGCTCAGGCGGTGTCTGCCTTTGGCTCAGGTCATGATCTCAGGGTCCTGGGGTCGAGTCCCATATTGGGCTCTTTGCTCAGTGGGGAGCCTGCTTCTCCCTCTATCTCTGCCCCTCCCCGTGCTCATGCTTTCTCAAATAAATAAATAAAATGTAAAAAATAAAAAGTAAGTAAATAAATAAATTGTATGCTTTTCTTCTGCTAATCTGTTTTTGTCAGTTTCGTTTCTAGATCCAGCCAGGGACCCTAAGGTGGTTGAGGGACACTATCTTTTCCTCTCCTACACTAGCATAGTGACCTTGGACCAGAGACTCTGTGCCTCAGTTTCTTGTCTGTGAAATGGGGATAATCTGACCATACAGAGTTGCCCTGAGGATTACATGAATGAATGAATATAAAGCATTTGAAACAACACAGGAACATAGGAATAAACCTTGGTTATTATTGGTGTATGGATTCCCTGGGAGCTTGTTAGAAGTGTTGTTTCTGGGGTCCCTTACCAGGGGTCCAGATTCATTAAGAGTGGGATAGGGGCCAGAAAACTGCGTTTGCAACAAAATACTTACAGATCTTTGTTGAAGGGGGTCTGAAGATTATTCTGTGAAGTACTTGCTATAAGGAACACTGTGTTCCCGTGGATAAGATGTCTATCTGTCCTGGTTAACTGAGAATGAGGTGAGAAGGCTGGGAGAGGCACATATAGAAATTACCTATAATATTCTGTGGTCAAGAAACAAGCTATTTTAGAGATGCAGTGTGCCTCCCGCCCCTACCCTTCCCATTTTACAGGTTGGGAAACTGAGGTCTGGAGTGGCAGTGTCCAGAGTTATGGCTATAACCCTGCAGCCTTGAGTCATGATTGTGTCTTTTTTTTTTTTAAAGATTTTTATTTATGTATTTGAGAGAGTGAGAGAGAGAGAGAGAGAGAGAGAGAACATGAGCAGGGGGAGGGGGAGAGGGAGAGGGAGAGGGAGAAGCAGACTCCCCGCTGAGCAGGGAGCCCAATGCAGGACTTGATCTCAGGACCCCGGGATCATGACCTGAGCTGAAGGGAGACACTTAACAGACTGACCCACCCGGACACCCCCGCCCTGGTGTTTTAACGGTAAGCCTCCTGCTCTTCCATTCAGGACAGGCTCAGAGGACGTTCACTGTCATGGGAGTCCTCCGTCTTTCACCTGGATCCAGAAAATTGTCAGATTCTAAGTTGGGCTAGAATATTACATTCAAATATGTGGAGATACGTGAACACCAACCAAACAGGATGAGGTAAACGCTCTGTGTTCAGAGCTCGCGATAACAAAGGCAGCCGCCGTCATCACTTGTGTTCTGGCAGAGGCTCGAGGGCAGGCAGAGGAGCGGTCAAGCTCTGTGGCTGGAACAGGGGCGGCTTCCGGGGGGCCCTGGCTGGAGGCTGTTGGCCTGGGAAAGCTGCAGGATGGCCAAGAAGTAGGGCATCCTGTATGATGGCTGATTTGAATTTCTCTGGCTGACTCTGAGTTGGAGGTAGAGACAAGGGTTAAGAAAGCTGTCAGTTCTTCCTTCCTTCCTTCCTTCCTTCCTTCCTTCCTTCCTTCCTTCCTTCCTTCCTTCCTTCTTTCTTTCTTNAAATTTCTCTGGCTGACTCTGAGTTGGAGGTAGAGACAAGGGTTAAGAAAGCTGTCAGTTCGTCCTTCCTTCCTTCCTTCCTTCCTTCCTTCCTTCCTTCCTTCCTTCCTTCTTTCTTTCTTTAGATTTTATTGAAATTCAAGTTAGTTAGCATATAGTGCATTATTAGTTTCAGGGGTAGAGTTCAGTGATTCATCAGTTGTATATAACACCCAGTTCATATTCCATCATGTGGCCTCCTTAATGCCCATCACCCAGTTACCACATCCCCCCCCAGCTCCCCTCCCTTAACCCTCAGCTTGTTTCCCATAGTAAAGAGTCTCTTACGGTTTGCTTCTTTCTCTCTCTCTTTTTTCCATCTCATATGTTCATCTGTTTTGTGTCTTAAATTCCATGTGAGTGAAATCATATAGTATTTGTCTTTTTATGATTGACTTATTTCGCTTAGCATAATACTTTCTAGTTCCATTCATGTCATTGCAAATGGCAAGATTTCATTCTTTTTGATGGCTGAGTAATATTCCACTATAGATGCCACATCTTGATATTTATTATATACATTAAATATATATAATGGATGATATATAGAGAGATGGATCGTATATATATATATATATATATATATATATAGACCTATCTATATATCTCACATTTTCTTTATCCATTCATCCACTGATGGTCACTTGAGTTGCTTCCATAGTTTGGCTATTATGGACCTTGCTGCTATAAACATTGGGGTGCATGTGCCCCTACAAATCACTATTTTTGTATCCTTTGGATAAATACCTAGTAGTGCAATTGTTGGGTCGTAAGGTAGTTCTATTTGTAACTTTTTGAGGAACCTCCGTACTGTTTTCCAGAGTGGCTGTACCAGCCTGCATTCCCACCAACAGTGCACAAGGGTTCCCCTTTCTCCACATTCTCGCCAACATCTGTTGTTTCCTGACTTACTCATTTTAGCCATTCTGACTGGTGTGAGGTGGTATCTCATTGCGGTTTTGATTTTTATTTCCCTGATGCCGAGTGATGTTGAGTATTTTTTCATATGTCTGTTGGCCATCTGGATGTCTTCTTTGGAAAAATGAACAGTCATGAACAGTCATGTCTTCTGCCCATTTCTTAACTGGATTATTTGTTTTTTGGTGTTGAGTTTGATAAGTTCTTTATAGATTCTGACTACCAGCCCTTTATCAGCTATGTCGTTTGCAAATATCTTCTCCCTTTACATAGGTTGCCTTTTAGTTTTGTTGACTGTTATTAATCAAGTCTTGGCTATTTGGGGTCAATTGTTACAGGACTTTTTGTTTGGTTTGTGGGACTGTTTCTTAGAGACAGTGGGCTGACTTCCAATGAGTCCAACTTGTAGCTAGTAGGGGGGTTTCCTGGGCTTGTTAAGGGCAGGTCATGGGTTGGTGTCTTGGGTGTGCTCCTGAACCCCATGCTCAGAGTTCTGTTCTTATATGTGATCTGGCCATTCACTCTGTCCATTTGCATATTCAGTCTTTCACCTGTTTCAGTTCATGTACTGTCTCCATTCCCTCCTAACCCAGATTTTCTGTTGTGAATTACAAGTTCTGATTTTCATATCTGTGGTTTGCGGTTAGGGAAGGCTGTTGTTTTTGTTATTCATGGTGATATGTGTGTAGTAAGAAGGTGGGCAAAAATTGAATCACAAAAATCCAGGCGTTCGAAGGTTCAGCTTCTGAGAACTGATGTATGCTGTTCTCGTGAGGATAGTCACAAAGATAAATATAGCTTTTCTTTGGACTGGTATTATCCTATTTATTCATTATGCATTTTAAAAATACCTACATCACATAAAGAACTCCCATCTACTGCATATTGTGTGCGTATGTATGTGAAACACCTAGATAAAAAGGATGGCAAGTGGGTGGTCCTAATTTTTAAATAAATTAAAAAAAATGAAAAATGGTGTCACTGGAAAAAAAGCCCATCTGAAAGAAACTTTATCTGCAACCAAGCGATAGCTAATTATCGAAAAAACTCATCTCCTCTAGATTTTATCAGTCAAAGTTGAAGTATCCCTTAGCCATCAGGGAAACGCAGATCAAAACTACAATGAGATAGTGCTTTGCACCCACTGGGATGGGAACAACAAGTGTTGGAGATGATGCAGGGAAAGTGGAGCCCTCACATGCTGCTGATGGGAATGTAAAATGTCACAGCTGCTGTGGGAAAAGTCTGCAGCTCTTTACAAGGTCAGACACAGAGTTACCCTGGAACGCAGAAGCTCCCCCAACAGGTATCTATCCAAGAGAAAGAAAAACATACATCCACATAATAACTTCATGCGAATGTGCAGACAAAAGAAATTTATTGTAGCCAGAGACTGGAAATGACCCAGATGTCTGCCAACAGACACATAGATCGACGAAACACGATACACGCTCATGGTGTTGGGTGACTCGGGCTGAAAAGGAATGAAGAACTATTGCTTGCACAACATGGATGAACCTCGAAAACGCCATGGGAAGAGAAAGAAGCCATTCACGAAAGACCATGTGTCATATGATTCTGTTGGTGTGAGATGTCCGGAACAGACAGAAGGTAGATTAGTGGTTGTTTAGAGCAGCAGACGTGGAGAGAAATGGGGAGGGACTGCTAAAGAATTTGGAGTTTCTTGGTGTTCTAAATATGTTGTAATATTGATAGTGATGGTTGCACCACTCAGTGAATATCATAAAAACAATTGGATTGTAGATGGGTGACTCATACAGTATGTGAATTGTATCTGAATAAGAGAGTCATAAAAAAACGGCAGACTGTTGACCCTATTTTGTTTGCCTGTAGAATAACCCTTCTGGTTAAAAAACATGACATAAACATCAGGGCTTTCGAGAGAACATGTATGTATCTTACTTCGTCATTTTCATAGTCATTTGCACAAAGTTGAGTTACTAACAGATTTGGTGAAAGCCAATTATATGGAGATTTACATGAAGTAAGAATTGGTTGAACCACATACCTATTTTCTGTAAGTTTCCAGTATATGTGTCTTCTTTTTACTCACTAAGTCAGAATTTTTGCATCATGTATTATTTTAGGTGTTGAGGAATAAATAGATGAATATATATCCAGTGTCCAGGAATATAAATATATATAAATATAATACCTATCTACATCAATATTCGTACATATAAATGTGAAGTCCTAGAGAGTGTAGTCAATGCCATGGGGTGCATAAAAGCACACGCTATGTGCTCTCAAGGAAAGCTTCCGATTCAAGGAATAGAAACATACTCCCATGACCCTAGTGGTGAACCAGTAGGATAATTTGGGGGCAAGCAGAAAGGTTTTCCTAAGGGCAGGGCTGCAGCTGGGCCTCGGGAAGGAATGGCTCTGGAAAGCAGGAAATCTCGCCCCCCGTAGCTCTCGCTTCCGTCCCTCTTTGCCTGCTTCTCTCTCTTACCTTCTGCTAATTTATCCACTAGAAGAAGTGTGGCTTCTGAGTTTTTACATCCAGCCACAGAGACAATGAGTCTATTTTCGTTGTATTCTCCCTCTCCCCATCTTCAATTTCAAATTCCTTCCATAGCCAGAAGCACGCCAAGTGTCTTTCAGCGGCAAGTAGGAGAATGCCCCGCTCCCAGTGGCCTAGATCTCCGTCATTGCTCGTGTTGATTTATGGACCAGCATCATCGCTGTCACTCGGGCTCCCTAGGGAAGCAGAATGTCAGGCACCACCCAGACCGAGGACATCAGAGCCATACTTAACAAGTCCTCCAGGAGGTTGGAATGCATATTACAGTTTAAGAAGTGGCCTAAACGGTAAGGCAGATTCATTATCTTCTGTAACAACACGGCCCAGGACTGGGGCCCCTGGGCTGGTGATCCGGGGGCTCAGTGGTCACCACTGTCCCCCTTCTGCTCCGCTGTCCTCCTCTCAGTCCTCAGGATGTGCCGCCTTCCCAGGATTCCCCCCCTTGTGCACTAACGTCCTACAGCTGGAGGACAGGGCACTCACCTTGGTGCGCCTTTCTAAGAGGGACAAAGACCTTCCCAGTCTCCCCTTAGCAGGTTTCCCCTCCTTGTTGCTGGCTGATCGTGCAGTNCTGTTCTTATATGTGGTCTGGCCATTCACTCTGTCCATTTGCATATTCAGTCTTTCACCTGTTTCAGTTCATGTACTGTCTCCATTCCCTCCTAACCCAGATTTTCTGTTGTGAATTACAAGTTCTGATTTTCATATCTGTGGTTTGCGGTTAGGGAAGGCTGTTGTTTTTGTTATTCATGGTGATATGTGTGTAGTAAGAAGGTGGGCAAAAATTGAATCACAAAAATCCAGGCGTTCGAAGGTTCAGCTTCTGAGAACTGATGTATGCTGTTCTCGTGAGGATAGTCACAAAGATAAATATAGCTTTTCTTTGGACTGGTATTATCCTATTTATTCATTATGCATTTTAAAAATACCTACATCACATAAAGAACTCCCATCTACTGCATATTGTGTGCGTATGTATGTGAAACACCTAGATAAAAAGGATGGCAAGTGGGTGGTCCTAATTTTTAAATAAATTTAAAAAAATGAAAAATGGTGTCACTGGAAAAAAAGCCCATCTGAAAGAAACTTTATCTGCAACCAAGCGATAGCTAATTATCGAAAAAACTCATCTCCTCTAGATTTTATCAGTCAAAGTTGAAGTATCCCTTAGCCATCAGGGAAACGCAGATCAAAACTACAATGAGATAGTGCTTTGCACCCACTGGGATGGGAACAACAAGTGTTGGAGATGATGCAGGGAAAGTGGAGCCCTCACATGCTGCTGATGGGAATGTAAAATGTCGCAGCTGCTGTGGGAAAAGTCTGCAGCTCTTTACAAGGTCAGACACAGAGTTACCCTGGAACGCAGAAGCTCCCCCAACAGGTATCTATCCAAGAGAAAGAAAAACATACATCCACATAATAACTTCATGCGAATGTGCAGACAAAAGAAATTTATTGTAGCCAGAGACTGGAAATGACCCAGATGTCTGCCAACAGACACATAGATCGACGAAACACGATACACGCTCATGGTGTTGGGTGACTCGGGCTGAAAAGGAATGAAGAACTATTGCTTGCACAACATGGATGAACCTCGAAAACGCCATGGGAAGAGAAAGAAGCCATTCACGAAAGACCATGTGTCGTATGATTCTGTTGGTGTGAGATGTCCGGAACAGACAGAAGGTAGATTAGTGGTTGTTTAGAGCAGTGGACCTGGAGAGAAATGGGGAGTGACTGCTAAAGAATTTGGAGTCTCTTGGTGTTCTAAATATGTTGTAATATTGATAGTGATGGTTGCACCACTCAGTGAATATCATAAAAACAATTGGATTGTAGATGGGTGACTCATACAGTATGTGAATTGTATCTGAATAAGAGAGTCATAAAAAAACAGCAGACTGTTGACCCTATTTTGTTTGCCTGTAGAATAACCCTTCTGGTTAAAAAACATGACATAAACATCAGGGCTTTCGAGAGAACATGTATGTATCTNGTATGATTCTGTTGGTGTGAGATGTCCGGAACAGACAGAAGGTAGATTAGTGGTTGTTTAGAGCAGTGGACCTGGAGAGAAATGGGGAGTGACTGCTAAAGAATTTGGAGTCTCTTGGTGTTCTAAATATGTTGTAATATTGATAGTGATGGTTGCACCACTCAGTGAATATCATAAAAACAATTGGATTGTAGATGGGTGACTCATACAGTATGTGAATTGTATCTGAATAAGAGAGTCATAAAAAAACGGCAGACTGTTGACCCTATTTTGTTTGCCTGTAGAATAACCCTTCTGGTTAAAAAACATGACATAAACATCAGGGCTTTCGAGAGAACATGTATGTATCTTACTTTGTCATTTTCATAGTCATTTGCACAAAGTTGAGTTACTAACAGATTTGGTGAAAGCCAATTATATGGAGATTTACATGAAGTAAGAATTGGTTGAACCACATACCTATTTTCTGTAAGGTTCCAGTATATGTGTCTTCTTTTTACTCACTAAGTCAGAATTTTTGCATCATGTATTATTTTAGGTGTTGAGGAATAAATAGATGAATATATATCCAGTGTCCAGGAATATAAATATATATAANATACCTATTTTCTGTAAGTTTCCAGTATATGTGTCTTCTTTTTACTCACTAAGTCAGAATTTTTGCATCATGTATTATTTTAGGTGTTGAGGAATAAATAGATGAATATATATCCAGTGTCCAGGAATATAAATATATATAAATATAATACCTATCTACATCAATATTCGTACATATAAATGTGAAGTCCTAGAGAGTGTAGCCAATGCCATGGGGTGCATAAAAGCACACGCTATGTGCTCTCAAGGAAAGCTTCCGATTCAAGGAATAGAAACATACTCCCATGACCCTATTGGTGAACCAGTAGGATAATTTGGGGGCAAGCAGAAAGGTTTTCCTAAGGGCAGGGCTGCAGCTGGGCCTCGGGAAGGAATGGCTCTGGAAAGCAGGAAATCTCGCCCCCCGTAGCTCTCGCTTCCGTCCCTCTTTGCCTGCTTCTCTCTCTTACCTTCTGCTAATTTATCCACTAGAAGAAGTGTGGCTTCTGAGTTTTTACATCCAGCCACAGAGACAATGAGTCTATTTTCGTTGTATTCTCCCTCTCCCCATCTTGAATTTCAAATTCCTTCCATAGCCAGAAGCACGCCAAGTGTCTTTCAGCGGCAAGTAGGAGAATGCCCCGCTCCCAGTGGCCTAGATCTCCGTCATTGCTCGTGTTGATTTATGGACCAGCATCATCGCCGTCACTCGGGCTCCCTAGGGAAGCAGAATGTCAGGCACCACCCAGACCGAGGACATCAGGGCCATACTTAACAAGTCCTCCAGGAGGTTGGAATGCATATTACAGTTTAAGAAGTGGCCTAAACGGTAAGGCAGATTCATTATCTTCTGTAACAACACGGCCCAGGACTGGGGCCCCTGGGCTGGTGATCCGGGGGCTCAGTGGTCACCACTGTCCCCCTTCTGCTCCGCTGTCCTCCTCTCAGTCCTCAGGATGTGCCGCCTTCCCAGGATTCCCCCGCTTATGCACTAACGTCCTACAGCTGGAGGACAGGGCACTCACCTTGGTGCGCCTTTCTAAGAGGGACAAAGACCTTCCCAGTCTCCCCCTAGCAGGTTTCCCCTCCTTGTTGCTGGCTGATCGTGCAGTACACCTCTTCCTAAGTTGGTCACAGGCGAAGGGATGGGATGGCATGTGTGCCAGGCTCCTTAGCGTGAAGCGTCAGAGGTGGAGGAGTTGGTGCTCCGAGGGGGACACACGCGTTCTCTGGTCGTTTCACATCAGTTCCTCAGCAAGCCCGTGTTCGTAGACCTGTGCTGGCAGACTTCGCCTCCCCTCTCTGGAGAGGACCAGCATGAAATGCAGGCTCACTGCAGCCAGTTTTTGGAGAGCTGGGAGAAGAGTGGTGAAATGCTCCTGATGAGATTTCGCATGATGTAAGTCCCCACGATGCGAGGCTGGGAGTTGTAGGTTTCATGTTAATTATTCCATAGGATCATAGTCAACTACCCAAGCCCTGGATTGAAATATAAAATAGTAACTAAAATTTTCGAACAGGCACTATCCATGAACTAGGTGATACAATCACCACATGAACCCTATAAAGTGTAGACTATTATTATCTCCTGTTCCTGGAAGAAAAACTGAAGCAGAGAAAGGAAAAATAACGTGCCTGAGGTAACACTGCAAGAAACCGAGGCAGGAATCCTGCCCAGAAGGCCTGGCGCCAGGGCTCACAGTCAGGAGCTTTTCAGCAATGAGCGTTTGCTGCCCTTTACACGTGTCCCCTTCTGCAACAGGGGAAATCCCTGGTTAAACTGTCTCGGGCAACATCCTGATAGTCCCCAATTAACAGCCAAGGAATGCATAAATGATGTCCTTCTTTTGAGCAAATATTAACCCACACTGAAATTCATTTCTGAGTCCTAAACCCAAAGGAGCGCTCTGCCCTTCAATCCTACTTCATCCATCTGATAGTGTTATGCTTTATGAATAAGCTCAAGGGAAAGAGATGTGCTCATTACGTAATAATGCTGCTCACTGGTTTAAACCCTCTAGAACCTCACGTTTATATATCCCGATTACTGGGTAATAGTGTGTGCGGGGGGGAAGAATTAGAGCTCAGATAGTCGTGGATTAGTATCGCCAGCGTTCCATCAGTTGCTGGTTTTTAGTATCTACCTTATGCTGTGACCTCATGAAGTAGGAAGCTAACGGAGGCTGCCCTGGAAATGGTATTCTTGGCTTGTTTCTGAGAGAAAAAATTTAGTTATCTTTTTATGGTTATTCAGTAAGGACTATAGCAGCTTTACTATAGTGGCTCAACTAAGATTAATTTTTTTTTTTTTGCATAAAGTGCTTAGAGTTACTTAATGTAATAGCGGGTAGTTCCTGGATCTTATTTTTTTCTGTATCAGTTCATTCTTCTATCACCATAAGTCCTTGCCTCTGTGGTGAATTCAAATGGGCAGATACGGGGGAGCTGTAAAATTTATGGATTTTTAAAATACTAGAGGATTTATTGGCTCACATGAGAGAATTGTTAAGGTAGTAAGTCATCAATCTCCCAGAATGAATCAGAAGAAAATCGTATGGTCCTCAGATAAAAAACAAACAAACAAAAAAACCCAAACACGCATGGAGTATTCTCTAACTGACTTGTCCATTAAGTAACCTTAACACTGGTCCACCAAAGAAAGAGTATTTGTTAGAATTGCATGTGAAAATTATCTCATTTAAACTGGGGACTAGAAGATGATGGCTGAGCAGGAGAATCCCAGGCTCACTTTGTCCCGTGAACACAAGTAGATAGCTATCAAATCATCCTAAAGACCCCAGAAGTTGCCCTGAAGTCTTGACAGAACAGCCTCCACAGCGAAAGGGAGAGAAGAGGCCACATGGAAGAAGGTAGGAAGCATGGAGGCGTGGTTTGGGAGAGAACTGGATCATGGTGGCTGTGGTAGGGAGGGAGACACAGTCAAGAGACAAACTAACACACAGGGGAGCTCACAGGGAAAATGAACCCACGTAGCAATTGGTTTGGAAAGCAAGAGGGACCGAATTTCCTGAGTTCTTGCAACCAGCGGGGCTTAAAGCCTGGAGTTCTGAAGGTCAACAGGCTTGGCTGGGGGAGAGCCTGGAGGGCACTGCACTGCTCCTGGAGAGAAGGCCGGCCAACAACCCATCACATACAGCATGGAAACAGCAATCTGAAGAAAAAATCAACAAGGAAACAATAGCTTTGAATGACACATGGAACCAGATGGATTTAACAGAACATTCCATCCTCAAACAGCAGCATGCACATTCTTTCCAGGTGCACATGGCACGTTCTCCAGAGTAAATCACATATCCGATCCAAGAAGATCGAAGTCATACCATGCATCTTTTCTGACCACAATGCTATGAAACTAGAGGTCAACCACACATAAATCTGGGAAGACCACAAATACATGATGGTTAAACGACATCCTACTAAACAATGAGTGGGTCAACCAGGAAATAAAAGAAGAAATTTCAAAAGTACGCGGAAACAAATGAAAACAAAAACACAGCAGTCCAAAACCTTTGGGATGCAGCCAAAGGGGTCCTAAGAGGGAAATGCATAGCAATATGGGCCCACCTCAGGAAGCACTTGCAGAACCTGCAAGTTTGATACTCTGTAAGGAAAGCTGAGATTTGGTAAATGCCCATCATCTAGGGCGTAAACTGGAAAACACATACGAAAATAAAACTGTGAATATAAAACCAGGGATCCTTTCTGAAGTAGATTTGCTTTACTTTGTTCAATCTTGAGGGATTGGTCAAGGCGAATACTGTGTTTTGATTGGTTCCAGAGTCGGAAAGCTTGGCAGGAGGCGTGTTAAGTGTGAAACTTCTTTACAGGCTGGTTGGCTGCTTGATACCATCGTCCTGCTTTATCAGATACTTTATTTATGTGCTGTCTCTCCTCCCCCAGTTTACTCAGTGCATGTGCATGACTCTTGCTGAGTGTGCACCCAGATGTCAGCCTCTGGAGTTCATGAGTGTCCTTCTTCCCCAGGTCCTGCCAGCTGCCGTTTGGACTAGGAATCCCTGTGCAGGCATGGTGGGGTCATGACTTCCAGCCCATCAGTGCAGGCTCAGAACCTGAAGCCGCCTCCCTTCCCCTCTTCCCCCCTTCCCTCCCTCCCCCTTGCCTGCCACCCTTGCGGCTGAGCCAGGACTGTGTGAAGGATGGGGGCCGGAATATGCCTCTTTGGCATAAGGGTTATTTAGAGCTGATTATCTGGGGAGACAGCAGACACAGGAGAAGCTCTGGAAATAGAATAGAATTTACGCTATTGTAAGAGACTGCACAGCTACAGAGGGTATCTCCCTTCCTGTGCAGGAAGAGAAGGCTGTCTACACATCAGGATGCGCACACTGGTGGAGAAAACACAACTCAGATCTGCATAACTCACCTCCCTCTGTTTACATAATTTCCCCATCACCTGCCCATAGCTGGCCCCCCCACATCCTTTCTCTCTTCCACGTAGCTGAAGATGGTGTCGAAGCCTGAATTCTGAGCACCTCTTTGAGAGGTGTTCATTTCTCCCCGGGCGTGTCCCATCGGCACCTGAGGTCTACGTATTAGTAAACTTCTGTTTGTTTTTTTCTTGTTAATCTGTCTTTTGTGGCAGGAACCACAGCAGAAAACTTAGAGGGGTAAGAGGAAAACGATATTTTCCATCCCCTACATGAGGATTTCCCTTCCTGTCCTACTCTCCCTTCCTCTCTCTGGGCTGCTGGATAGTTCAGACTGCCTCCCTTCTAATGTACTCACGCCTCTGCTGAGAAATTCTCTGGTTTCTGGTTCATTTCTTAGTATTCCCTCCTTGTTCCATATTCCATGACAACATCCACGAGTCCTTCCCACTGAGCTTTGTAAAAACAAGTTCCTCCCACGTGTATAATATTCTGTTCTATATAAATTTTTTGGTCTACTTATCTCTTCCCAGTGGTGACGAATTTGAAGAGAGGTAGCTGGTCTGACTCACCATCTTCTGTTCCAAAGCCCCCAAGAACTTTCAGCACATGATGTCTCCCCAAACCCCTGCACCAAGAGATGTGACCAAACGGTAACATGGTTTCTGGCAGCCTAAGGTCAGCATCCCTGGGACAACCCAGCCCCCCTTGAGTTCCAGCCTGGAAAAGCTCAGCGCTATGAAAAGAATTTACTGTTCCTTCTAGCCAACACCCGACGATGGCCCCTGACCCATCTTTCTAAGGCATTCACTATAAAGGGCTTACAATCATAAATCCCTTTTCTGTCCCTCCGAGGTGTATATGGATCTCCTGTGACTCAGGGTTGTCTTTCTCAGGGTCCTGACAGCCATCAGGACGGACAGGGCCTCTGCCTCCCATCGCTGTGGGAGGACGGACCCTTGGCTCTGATCCCTGCCAGCCAGCAGACACAGCGGCCTAATCATTTACACTGGTCTACACTTTGTCATTTTTCACTTCTGTGACTACTTGAGTCCCTTCCCACCCCCTCATGTTCCCCTTAAAATTCCCAGTCACGTCTGCATAAATCAGAACAGAGCTCCCCTCTTCCCTTGCCGTCAGCAGTTACTGAATACTGTTTCCACCACTTTACCTGGTGTCCAGCCTTGTCTCTGACACCCCAGCACAGGCTGGATACCTCTATCAGGGAAGTCAGGGAAGAGCCGGAGGGCCAGTTTGGGGTAGGGGAGTGTGGGGGCTGAGCAGCATGCATGCATTCATTCATTTATGCCTTTGTTAATCAGGCCCCGGGCGCTGCAGTGAGCAATGGCTCCCACGTAGCCGTGTGGCTCATGGAAACCAGACGAGGGAGGACATCAGACTCCCAGGCACGAACCGCTCCCCCCGCAGCACTTCCTGCAGACACCTCTGAGTGTGGAGGGTTAATGGAAATTGGGCAGGCTGACAGACTTAATCACAAGGGTGTTTTATGGCATCAGAGAATTTGATACAGTCTTTACATTTCGCCGGAGGGTTGTAAAATCTCATTGCTAACGGTTTTGTGAAATAGATACCAAGTGAGAAGATCGTTTGCACCTGCTTTCTGGATTTGCACTTTCACAAGATTTTTTTTTTTTTTTTTGGTTGGTTCAGTGTGTGCTGTTTAATGTTATGTCAGAACAGAGTTCAGAGAATCCCACTTTAACCTTACAGAATGAGTTGCAGGTGTTTTTCGTTATTTCTTTGCCCAAATATCAAGTTACGGGGATCTCGGCCTTGTAATTATATGCCAGTACTACACAAAGTGCTGATTATCTGCTTTTGATTCACCGATTATATGGTCTCTCCCCCTCCCTCACCTAAAGGTTACATTTACATAAAAGATACTCAAGGATGACACTTGGTCATGGAAGAGGCTTATGTCTTTACCGCCTAGGTTACAGGCTGTCGTGAAGACAATCAATCTGGGAGACATCTCAGCGATCCAGGTGCAAGCTTTTGACACTGTCAGGAAATCGTCTTCATTACGGAGCTGTAAAATTCTAATGTCTCAATTACTGCATGTTATAAGCCTCCCTCCCACGCTTTGTCTTACCACCCCGTCTTCTGAAACCCCCTCCCATTAAGGGTAAGAGATGGCAGTTCCCAGACTGAACTGTGTGTCAGCAGCACCTGGGGGTTTAAACACACACACACAACCTCACTCTTTACAAAGAGACAAGTTCTGTCATGAAAGGTCGAGGCCCAGGCATTTGTATTTTTAACGCTTCCTGGGTGCTTTTGATACAAACCGGAATTAGAAAACAATGGCCCATATAACAGAAATGTAAGTGATACAGCCACACCAAAGGAGGGGTTCAGTAACCATGCACAAATCATATCCTGGAATCCAAGGGCTCCTGAAAAGCTGGGTAGCCTTTTTCTGCCAAACACTGCTCCCCGCCCCCGTCGCAGGGCATGTTTGAGTATAAATATCTCTCCTCACCACCCCCCAACACACCCGCCATCACCAACCACGCCCCAGGAGGTGTGAGCAGGATGTGAAAGACGGACACCGCGCCCTCAGAGAAAGGGCCAGCCAACATTTTAGCAAGACTTTATGTTTGCCTTACATTTTTCTTAGTTTGGTTTTCCCTAAAATCAACTCCAAGACAAGGACTAGATGCGAGGGAGGGAGCAGGGAATGTGAGTCAGGGAAGGGAGAAAAGTCAATAAGGGACACACTGTTGCATGGGCTCCCACTGGGGATGACCAGGGCTCAGTCCTGTGGAGGCCTCTGAGGAGCAGTGTGGGTGCAACTCAGCAGTGTCCCATCTGAGGACCAAAAAGTTGGAGGTCTTACCCACCGGCAACAGTCCCAGGCTGAGGGCTGCCCCTGGGGGCAATTAAGTCCCAGTTCTTGGGGGTGGCCTCTCCTGAACCAGGCAAGCTTGTGCCTGGGGAACATCTGCAGAGAAGCACGGGTGTGGGTCCTTGAGTCTGGAAGGGTCCATGTGCACAGAATCTGCCCACCATCATTACAGGTGAACTCAGAGCAGGCTGAGGGCCTCCAACATCCATGACAATATTTGAAGCCTGCGTTTTGAGACATTTCCAATGGGATGTTACCTGGGTCTAGTCTCAAAGGCCCTGATACAAAGGAGTGACCCTGCCCGTGCAGACTGACCTGGGACGTGGTTAGTGGGAAACAGAAGACAGGAGAGGACCAGGACGGATGTTTGTGTTCCCATGGCCATGAAAGGCTTCATTTAGTCGGGGTGGCAGCTACTGGGAGACATTCCTAGCATTGAACAACCTGCTCTCAGATGCTGCCTTTCCTCGGTGCTGTGTGACAGGGAGCACCTTTTCTAGGCTNGGCTGGATACCTCTATCAGGGAAGTCAGGGAAGAGCCGGAGGGCCAGTTTGGGGTAGGGGAGTGTGGGGGCTGAGCAGCATGCATGCATTCATTCATTTATGCCTTTGTTAATCAGGCCCCGGGCGCTGCAGTGAGCAATGGCTCCCACGTAGCCGCGTGGCTCATGGAAACCAGACGAGGGAGGACATCAGACTCCCAGGCACGAACCGCTCCCCCCGCAGCACTTCCTGCAGACACCTCTGAGTGTGGAGGGTTAATGGAAATTGGGCAGGCTGACAGACTTAATCACAAGGGTGTTTTATGGCATCAGAGAATTTGATACAGTCTTTACATTTCGCCGGAGGGTTGTAAAATCTCATTGCTAACGGTTTTGTGAAATAGATACCAAGTGAGAAGATCGTTTGCACCTGCTTTCTGGATTTGCACTTTCACAAGATTTTTTTTTTTTTTTTTGGTTGGTTCAGTGTGTGCTGTTTAATGTTATGTCAGAACAGAGTTCAGAGAATCCCACTTTAACCTTACAGAATGAGTTGCAGGTGTTTTTCGTTATTTCTTTGCCCAAATATCAAGTTACGGGGATCTCGGCCTTGTAATTATATGCCAATACTATACAAAGTGCTGATTATCTGCTTTTGATTCACCGATTATATGGTCTCTCCCCCTCCCTCACCTAAAGGTTACATTTACATAAAAGATACTCAAGGATGACACTTGGTCATGGAAGAGGCTTATGTCTTTACCGCCTAGGTTACAGGCTGTCGTGAAGACAATCAATCTGGGAGACATCTCAGCGATCCAGGTGCAAACTTTTGACACTGTCAGGAAATCGTCTTCATTACGGAGCTGTAAAATTCTAATGTCTCAATTACTGCATGTTATAAGCCTCCCTCCCACGCTTTGTCTTACCACCCCGTCTTCTGAAACCCCCTCCCATTAAGGGTAAGAGATGGCAGTTCCCAGACTGAACTGTGTGTCAGCAGCACCTGGGGGTTTAAACACACACACACAACCTCACTCTTTACAAAGAGACAAGTTCTGTCATGAAAGGTCGAGGCCCAGGCATTTGTATTTTTAACGCTTCCTGGGTGCTTTTGATACAAACCGGAATTAGAAAACAATGGCCCATATAACAGAAATGTGAGTGATACAGCCACACCAAAGGAGGGGTTCAGTAACCATGCACAAATCATATCCTGGAATCCAAGGGCTCCTGAAAAGCTGGGTAGCCTTTTTCTGCCAAACACTGCTCCCCGCCCCCGTCGCAGGGCATGTTTGAGTATAAATATCTCTCCTCACCACCCCCCAACACACCCGCCATCACCAACCATGCCCCAGGAGGTGTGAGCAGGATGTGAAAGACGGACACCGCGCCCTCAGAGAAAGGGCCAGCCAACATTTTAGCAAGACTTTATGTTTGCCTTACATTTTTCTTAGTTTGGTTTTCCCTAAAATCAACTCCAAGACAAGGACTAGATGCGAGGGAGGGAGCAGGGAATGTGAGTCAGGGAAGGGAGAAAAGTCAATAAGGGACACACTGTTGCATGGGCTCCCACTGGGGGTGACCAGGGCTCAGTCCTGTGGAGGCCTCTGAGGAGCAGTGTGGGTGCAACTCAGCAGTGTCCCATCTGAGGACCAGAAAGTTGGAGGTCTTACCCACCGGCAACAGTCCCAGGCTGAGGGCTGCCCCTGGGGGCAATTACGTCCCAGTTCTTGGGGGTGGCCTCTCCTGAACCAGGCAAGCTTGTGCCTGGGGAACATCTGCAGAGAAGAACGGGTGTGGGTCCTTGAGTCTGGAAGGGTCCATGTGCACAGAATCTGCCCACCATCATTACAGGTGAACTCAGAGCAGGCTGAGGGCCTCCAACATCCATGACAATATTTGAAGCCTGCGTTTTGAGACATTTCCAATGGGATGTTACCTGGGTCTAGTCTCAAAGGCCCTGATACAAAGGAGTGACCCTGCCCGTGCAGACTGACCTGGGACGTGGTTAGTGGGAAACAGAAGACAGGAGAGGACCAGGAGATGTTTGTGTTCCCATGGCCATGAAAGGCTTCATTTAGTCGGGGTGGCAGCTACTGGGAGACATTCCTAGCATTGAACAACCTGCTCTCAGATGCTGCCTTTCCTCGGTGCTGTGTGACAGGGAGCACCTTTTCTAGGCTCGGCTGCCCTCTGGCTTCCTGGAGAGATGGGCATTGCCAAAGAGGGAAGGTGGGGGCCAGGGAAATGCTGGAGCATTCCGCTCCTCCCCCTGCTTTGGGGACCCTTCCAGCAGGGACTGCACTGCTCCGTGACTCCACCTCCCATTGGACTGCCTATCCCATTTCATTCAAAATGAATCTCACTGGAATAAAACCAAGGGGTGGGCAGGGTGGTGTTCATTTCTGGAAGTCTAGGAGGGAATTCATTTTCTTGGCTTCCCCAGTTTCTAGGGCTGGCCTCATTCCTTGGCCCCCTTCTGCTTTCAAGGCCAGCAAGGGCTGGTGGAGGCTTTCTCATGTGGCATCTTTGTGACTTACTTTTCTCACTCCCTTTTCCACTTTTAAGGACTCTCTGGTCCACCTAGATAATCCAGGGTAATCTGCACATTTTAAGATCACCTGCTACCTTAACTGCCCTTTACTATGCAATGTAACATATTCATAGATTCTGGGAATGAAGACGTGGATATTGTGGGGGAGGCCACTGTTTAGCCAGCCATACCATCTTTCTAAGACATCAACAACTCTGTTTCTTCTGCAAAATGATGCCTTTAGGTCCTAGACGTGTGTACAGGTTGGCGATGTGCAGCAGGTATGGGAAGGGCATCCATCAGGTAAGGTCACAGTGAGTCATTTCTTTTCCTTTATCCTAAAAGGAAGATGGGTTCTTCTATCGATTTGTCATATACTCAGTCGACATAAACACTTACTAGGTGTAAAACACACTCCCACGAAGGAGATAAAGGTGACTCTGACATGGCTTTCACACTCAAGCACCTTTCCATCTACCAGGAGCTTAGACATGCACAAAGCATATGGGAACCAATGAAGGGAGCAAGCAGAGCTGAGGGTCATTCTGCCCCGTGGAGTCACAGAATTGCCACATCAGCCTCAAGCTTCCAAATTCAAGCCCTAGTGATCGCCTTCTCACCTTGGGGATGTCTTTTAAGTATCACCCTGGGGTGGATGAGGGGGGCTCAGGCCACCAGGAGATATGGCTGTAGGACACTGAATGCGTTACTCCATCTGAATCTCCAGTTAAATATGGGATTTATTCTTTAATTGTCTGGGGCAAATGGGATGAGGTCATGTGGCAAGTGTTACTGCCAGGTTCCAGGGGTGCAGACGTCTCCACATGCTTTCATTTCTCTCCTGCTGCCCAGTGACCGACCTTGTTCCATCCCATGCTGCTTTAGGGTTTAATCACAGGTGTCTTAGTCTTAACCTTAGAAACTTGCATCCCTAGAGTAATTATTTATACAATCACAGCCGATCTGTATCGGAAGAGTTACTGTTCCAGGAGATCCTTGCCATGGTGGAGGGCACGTCCAGAGGGAGAAGAGAGCAGGCTTGGGGGGCGGGGCTCAAGAATTAGATGAGACTGAAGGGAAACCATGGGGTATCAGATAGGACATTTTGTCATTGGTCACGGGAACCAATTCAAGCTTTTAGGAAGCATGCGGGACTCGGGGGGAAAGTGGGAAGGGAGTGTTGCAGAACCATGATGGCCCTCCGCTTCTCTCCCGCTCTTTCTCTGTCTGTTCTCTTCTCCTTTGCCTGCAGGCTAGCTTTTCTGTCCATTCAGCCTGCGTTGCAGCACATGGCCCCACACGGGGACTGTCTGTCTCTCAGTCCCAATCTCCCTGGGGAGGAGGAGGGTCTGATTGGTCAAGTGTTGACCCCATGTTCAGCCAACTGTGGGTTCGGAGGGCAAGACCATGTAGTATGAATGAGGCCATTCTCAGAGAAGAATAATCTCCAAGAGCTTCAGAATGACAACACAATGTCCAATTTGAGTCCAGGAAAGGCATCTCTCTGGAATTGGCCAAACTCAAGCTCAGGCACATGGTCCTCTAGATGGTCAGGTCCACCCAAGACTTCTGACACCAACTCAAGTTCACAGGTTTCCCAGAATGACCCTCAGGTTCAAGAATTCATTAGAAAGCCTCACAGAACTCACTGAGAATTGCTATCTCATGGACACATTTATTACAGGGAAAGGACTCACATTAGAATCAGCTAGAGGAAGAGACATAGGGCAGAGTCTAGGAAGCTTACAAATGTGAAGATTCCATCATGCTCAGGTGTTCCTGTGTCGGCACTGATGTGTGGCTGGACTGATGGAGGGTTGTCAGTCCTGGAAGCTCTCCCAAGCTTTGGTGTCCAGAGATTTTACTAAGGCTTCATTACCTAGGCGTGATTGATTGAACAGTTGCCCATGTGTTTGAATTCAATTTCTAGCTCCCCTTTCTGGAGGTCAGGCTGGTATCAGCAGTCTGAGACCCCTGTGCTCTTATCACATGGTTGGTCTTTCTGACCTGGCTAGCCACAACCCTGCCCCTGCTAAGTCTGCAAGGGGTGACCCCCTCCCCCCGCCCCGAGTCATCTTAGCAGCATAAACTAGGTGCAAGGGTCCTGCCATGAGTGAGAAAGACATCCCAATCAGGAAATTCCAAGTGGATCAAAGTCACCTCCCGGGAGCCAAGATAAAGGCCAATCCTCTCCTGGGATAAGACCAAATTCCTTACTACACAGAAGCAAATATAGTAGCTATTCTGTTTAAATGGTCTTAAAAAGCAAAACACAAGAAAGTGGGCTCCAATTTTGTTTTATTTATTTATTTTTTGAGAGAGAGAGAGAGAGAGAATGAGAGTGCTCAAGGGGAGTGCTCAAGGGGCAGAGGGAGAGAGAGAGAGAATCTCAAGCAGACTCCCCGCTGAGCATGGAGCTGGACTGGGGCTCGATTTCAGAACGCTGAGAACATGACCTGGGCTGAAACCAAGAGTCAGACACTTAACTGACTGAGCCACCCAGGCGCCCCCAGTGGGCTCTAATTTTAAAGAAAGCTTCATGTTTTCTGCTCTGTGATGACACAGAAGGAAGGGGCAGAGGCCTGGGTGGTGGACTCCATCCCTGACTGATGCATGGCCCACGGTGGAGTTGACCATAGCCACAAGTCCACGGTGACCGGAAAGGGTGGTCACACCTGCAGTGCTGAAGGGCATATGGGGAAACACATGGTTCCAATGACCAGGACATGTTCCAAGTCCTTTGGATTCAGTGAAATCAGGCTTCCGGATTCTCCCACCTTCCTTTTCTCTATCTCCTGCCTGGTGTCCAGGGCCCTCTCAGCTGCTTTCCCAAGGCAGTGGCCCCAAAACCCCAGGATTACAGCTCTTTCTTTGCCACAGCCTGCTCCATGGACACACCCGTGCCCACAGTCCAATCAGCCGCCGGCAAGCGTTGTAGTCAGCTATACTAATGCATAATTCACTCGAATCAGGTGCGTCCCCTGCAAATTCTGTTCTGTTTCCAGGGAAAGAGAGTCAAAGTAAGACTTCAGAGTGAGTTACAGTCGGGGACTAGGTGGTGAAAGTTGCCAAAAGCAGGAAAGCTAATCTGTTATTTTAAACAACTTGATGCAAACGTGGTCAGCAACCCTGGGTTGAAGAGCAGGAAATTAAACAGCATAAATGAGTCAGGTGGAGAGGAAATGAGATCTAATTGGAAATAGACTATTATTGCAGGGTTTTCCACAAGCTCAGGTGCACAGACTCCCTCCTACCTCTTCCTAGCAGGGTGGCAAACTGATTATTTTAGCTAGGACAGACATCACAGATCAGAGAACAGAAGCCATCTAAATCAGCAATTCTCTAAGGCGAGGTCAGAGTAACGAGTCTGGGACAAGGGACTTTCAAACTCCACCCCTTTCTCCCTGTTCTCCTGGATTCGAATACATGTCCTGTGCCACTAGGGAAGGCTCATGCTCCCAGTGGAACTAAACTGCATGCAAATCTTGCAGAAGCAGAGCTAAAATGCCCTGATCTAGATGGATCCAAGCATCACGCAAACCTTAGCCATGTCATCAGTGCGAATAATGCAGGAGTTACAACACTGGAGAAGCAGCTCGGCCATACTGGGTACGATGAAATGCAAGCTCAGGGGGCTCTCGGGGTGGAGGTCACCAGGAGACTCTCCCCAGTCTAAATCTCCAAGTCTGTAAGATTCATGGTGGTGCGTGTCAACGTGGGAACTGCCCATCCATTCAATTCAGAATAGAATCTGTCTAGTGACTTGAGAGACAGGACCTCTCTACACAGGTGAATACTGATTCAAACTCTGGGGACTTTCTGGACTTCGGTGAATTCTCTGGGAGTGGCCTCAGTTACCAACATCAGCAACACGTTCCCAGGTGAGTCTGAGAAAACTCTGTATTTGGATAACATTGTTTTTTAAATATGATTCAAACCTGTTATTTCCACAGTGGGCATAGAGAAGCCATGAGGTAGATACTGATTTTTTTTTTTAAAGATTGTATTTATTTATTTGACAGAGGGAGCGCACAAGTGGACAGAGCCTGCGGCAGGCAGAGGGAGAGGGAGAGGTAGACTCCCCGCTGAGCAGGGACCGCCCCCCCCACCCCAGATCATGACCTGAGCCGAAGGCACATGCTTCACTGACTGAGCCCCCCAGGCGAGTATCACCCCTACATACTGATTTTTACAACTTGATTTACGTTTGGAAACTTAAGGTTCTTGATTTCACTTGATGTATTTGTGAATCTAAATTACTGCAAATTCCTACTGACTATGCTAGTTATTTTATATGCTTAGAACGTATTGCTTTGGATGGTTATGTTAATTGCCATTTCAAATCCGTTTCTTTTGTGTGTGTGTGTGAAAACAAACCGTTACAAATCACCACTCTGCATCACAGTTTAGTAGTAAATTACAGTACATTGAACTAAAGTGTTTCGGTTGTAACGTAGAATGGAGAAAATTATCAAAATTTACTATCCATCCTGAAAAGCTTAGTGTTCATCATCTTTCGTAAACATGGAAATTAAGACAATTAACAATAAGAAATGAACTTTGTTTCTGTTTACCAACACAATCAATTCTATTCATCTCTACTTTTCTGGTCTTTATGGAACCCATTGTTCCTTCTGTGACAGTTGGACAGATTTAGAGATTATTCTCCTAACTTTCATTTTAAATTAAACACGCTCAGTAATTATTTATAGAGTGCTTACAATTGCAGGGTACTGCGGGAACGGACCCGATTTCTGTCCTTAAATATTTAGGCTCACATTGAGACGTAAAAGTTCCGGTTCAGGGGTCATTTTCTAGGTATTTCCACGTAAGTTCTTATTCCATCCCATAACCTTTGAAGGTAGAGAAGCTACTTCAGTAAACATAAGGTAGTTACGACACTGCGACCAGCAGCTGAGGCCTGGGGACGTTACACGGAAGGCAAGTGAAAGGATTCTCAGTGCATTTCTAGCGCTCTTGCCATGTTCAAGACAGAGTCACGTGCCTGCTGTAAAGAAAGTGCTACAAGGGTTTGGAGGAGGTCCTATAATAATAATTTGAAAAATCTCCCCGATGAAGGATATGTGAACCTCAGTTTCTTCTTAGGATCTCTGCTGGGTACGCTTGGCCCCATTATTCTAGTTATGTCCCTGGGCAGATCTCAATTTTGTAGGTTTGCCTCTGTAACCGAACCAACGTGAGTTCGCTCCTTGGTGAGTCAGAAACCGCACCAGGCGAACTGTCGCACAAGGGAAGCTTTCTTTGCAGCAAAGAAGATCACCCACGGCTTCCAGAGTGGTGACTCCCTGAGAGAGGGTGAATGCACTCCTTTGTTTAGGGTTAGGGTGAATATTTGGGTAGCGGAGCCTTGTCATCACGTGTAGACGTGGGTTTAAGGCTGCGTTTGTGCTTTAAGGAAATGAGTCAGTGTATACACTGCATGTTGTGTAAATGAGGCCCGTGCTCCTTCTGCGGGGATTTTAGCATTCTAATGAGGTAAAGGGGGTCTTCAGTCATTCTAGAGGTCACTCCGTGACCCCTCTGTGCAGGGGCGAGTTGGGGGTTATGCTCAAACGGGTCTGGGTGCTCTGGGCTGGCTGGAGGTCTTGTGGGCACAGTCGCTGCTGCTTGCGGCTCACTCCGTATGGCGCACTGTTACAATGACGGAAGCGCTGCATTGGCTCGACTCCTTGAGAAAATCATGCCAAAGTTCTCTATAAGCTTTTCTTCTCCATCTTACACAAAATATTTTTGAGAGCGTGGCCTTCTTGCGAGTTTTTAGATTCAAAGAACTTTAAAAATAAAAGCTCCATTGTCGTGTGAGCTACCTGATCTCACATAATTTCTTTGTCTGGAAATAATGTACTAGTACTCACTTTGAGGGGTTGGTGTGGGAGGGAAAGGAGTTGACACACATGAGGTACTTGATGTCTGGTCCAGTCAGGGGACAGAAGCCACACAGCTGCTAAGCTGGGGAAGTTTAATGTCAAAATGTATCAACCATGATAAAAGAGTAAGTATATGGTAGAGGGAAGCTCCCTGTGGTCCTCCAGGCTGAGGGAGGCAGCAAGACCAGACCTGGAAAGGGCTCAGCCTTGCCTGGAGGAGAGGTGGGTCAGCCCACAAGCAGCAAGAAGTTCACCTGTTTGACCAGATCAGAGCTGCTGGGTGAGCAGAGCCAGCAGGTCGCTCTCTGGAATGCAGGCAGGAGATGAGCAGGTGGGGTGTGGGCCTGCAGTGGGAAAGCCGGCATCCGCAGAAACGGGAGCCCCTCAGGACCCGTAGGCCATGGGGGCCCATGGCGTCCATATTGAAAGGGCTTTGGAAGGATATCACCAGGCCAAGGCTGCAGGCTCGCAGGGTCTGTGGCTGGCGCAGGCTTTCTGGAATGAACTCACACCTCAACCCCAGTTTCTGCGAGAAAGGGGCAGGAGAGCCTCGTCCTCGGGCAGTGTTTCTCCAGCACTCTCTACCGAGAAAGCTGGATGGTATGTTCACTTTAGAGGAGAGATAGTCAAAGAATTCCATTGTTCATTGCAGAACTTATCCTGAGAAGGTGATTCGGAGCTGAGAGAGGATATATGAATTATTGGTACAGAACTTTAAAACCTGTGCCTGGCTCTGGCTCTGTCCTACTAGTATAGTGTTCCTTTCTTTAATAATCTTTGAATAAGGAAACATCTATTAGCCTGGTGTGGGCCCACAGTTACAATGAGTGTCTTCAGCTCTTCTCAGTTTTATTTGGGAGCTAGCAGCGTCTTTCTCTTGCACAAAGAATCAGTGTTAAGGGTGATGATATAAACAGCCCTTAGCCCCATTTTTGTCTTTACAGGCATTTTCCTAATGGAGTCTTCCCTACCCTGTTAGATATTCGCCCTGATTATTAGAGACAGATGCGTTATGTACAGGGTTTTTATACAAAGTCAAAGACACCACTCTTTACTGTCGCCTGCCCCCAGGCCCACAGGTCATCCAGGATGTAACGAACGCATCACGAATCATGATGCATTCTGCTGCGGGTTCTGTGGTGTTCCGGGAGTGGCAGGTAACAGCATGACGTTCTGTAGTTTAATAAAATGTACAAAGCTTTGGTTTCTTGACCATTAAATGAAGATCATGCCTCATCTCATAGTATTGTGTTAAAGAGGGATGAGAAATGCATGCCAACTTCCATATGGCAAGCCCCTATTAAATGGTAGCTATAGTAACAAGAATGAATTATATACATTATAATTAAATGTAATATATAAAGTATTAGTAGTAATACTTTGAAAAGTGATAGAAAGAAGCCAAATTGTAGACTCACAATTTAATAAGCTAGTATGCCACAGTATTCCTTGTCCCAACCTCCCAGTAAAATATTTGAAATGGTACACAAAACAACAAAATTAAGCGCAATTCTGGAGATCAGTCTCCTGAGATGTTGCAAGAATTCAAATTGAGCCAGTCAGGCCACTTGACGTGAAACCTGTCGGTGAACTTCCTTCCAAGTTTGGATTTAAGCAATTAAGATTAAAAAAAAAAATCCAAGATTAGTCATCACTCACATTTTTTTTTTGAAATTCAAATTAGGATTAACCAAGAATAGATAAGAGAAAGGCCGACTTATCCGGACCTGCCAGGTTTTTAGCAATGAGGGTATTTAGAGGACCTAAAATAACTGAATTTGTGTTCATCATGCTTTTTTTAACGTGGTGGATGAGCCAGAAGTTAGCGTGTAGAGGAGCATAAGCAGGACTTGTAACTGTGAACCTCATGATTTGAAGATTATTTCCTTTGGGGAAATCATTTTAATGTTGATTAGTTTTCATTTAGGAGAGTAAAATGGAAATTCTTTGTGGAATGCAGGGATCATTACATATAACCATGTAAAAGCACTCTCATTTGAAAAATGGAAAGGAAAAACCAGATGACCTTTAGGACTTCTTTCTGCCCCGAAAATCACAGATTTAGTGCTGGGGCAAATGGCTCCAGTTACAACAATGGCGTCTCAATTCAGGACCTTTCTACCGGCGCCTGTTTAAGTACTCACACTGCATTGGACGGGTTACAGAATCATTGACAAGCACTCGATTCAAAAGATCCACAACAATAATGTGGAAAAGGGTTCACATCTATAAAACATCATTAAAATGGGCACACATACAAATAGAATCCTTAACTGCTGGGGATTTAACCAAAAAGGTGAGTTTCGAGGTGTGTTTTCCGACTGTGGGGGAGTGCGAATTAACAAAGAAGACTAGGAAGAGCTTTTCAAAAATAGATGCACTTCAGTCTCGAAAATGAGAGCTAAAAAGTGGAAGAACAGCATGACTCACACGGGCACTGATATTTTTGCAAGCGAAAAAAAATGCGAATGTGTGTTGCCATCTTATGTCATTGGTGTAATAGTTGTTGAGAACCTACTATGTGTTAGCCACGGGGCTGAGGATGGTGTTGAATAAAGCAGAGAACAGACCCCTGTGGAGTAGAGACTAGTGGGGGTGACAGACACGAAACCAGTAATTATACTGATAAATACATAATTATAAAATGTGATGGACACCGTAAAGATGACAGGGTGTCATGAGAGGGTTTGCCAAGGGACGTAATTTAGATTGGGGCACCAGGGAAACCTTCTTTAAGGAAGTGACATCTCAGTTGGTCCCTGGAGGGTGAGTTAAAGAGGTGAGGACTGCGGGAAGGACAGTTCAGGCTGAGGCGTCAAGGTCACCGTGAGTGGCTGAGAGCAGGGCAATAGGACGAGAGGACGTCAGAGAGCTGGGCTGGGCTCTGACCATATTGGGCGAGTGGCACCAGCAGGATTATGGGTCTCCCTGGGGATGGGGGGTAGGGGAGCTGACCTATCTGCATTTCACAAAGAGCATTCTGGGATTGTGGGAAAATGCACAGGAGGAGAGCAAAGCGGACGCAGACCAAGTCCTAAGGACGTCTCCGTAGACAGAGATGATGGCACCTTGGTCCAGTGGTCTTCCCGCTTTTGGTCTCAAATTATTGCAAAAATGACACGTCCCCTCATACATTTTTAAGATAACATTTATATTTTTCATTATGCTTAACAATTACAAAGGACATAGTTTCTAGTGTATTATAGGTATTGACAGTTTAAAATGAAAGTGTTGGGGCGCCTGGGTGGCACAGCGGTTAAGCGTCTGCCTTCAGCTCAGGGCGTGATCCCGGCGTTATGGGATAGAGCCCCACATCAGGCTCCTCTGCTGGGAGCCTGCTTCTTCCTCTCCCACTCCCCCTGCTTGTGTTCCCTCTCTCGCTGGCTGTCTCTATCTCTGTCAAATAAATAAATTAAAAAAAAAAATGAAAGTGTTGCATCTCTATTGTAAATGGGTTAAATGGGAATCTAAAAACTGTAGTGCTTTGATACCCACTATTATCCACTTGAAAATTCTGGGAACTAGCTCTTCTTTACCAGAGGGAACTTTGTGTCCCACCTTTCTCTCTTCTGATTGCATTCCAAATTCCCCACAAGATTCTGTCCTAATTTGCATGTTGTTATGCTTGAGAATCTCTTCCTGATTCACCTATTACATGTCTCTGCAACAAAAATATGCATATAAATTACCAAAAGGCTCTAAGTTCAATATGGATTGGGGAATTACAATTATTATAACCAGTACACAATCGATCAAAACAACACAAATCCTATAGAGACTTTTATAAACAATTATTAAACAAAATAAAATTGTTTTGGAAATCAACTTTTTATTTTTTTATTTTTATTTATTTATTTTTAAAGATTTTATTTATTTATTCGACAGAGATAGAGACAGCCAGCGAGAGAGGGAACACAAGCAGGGGGAGTGGGAGAGGAAAGCAGGCTCATCGCGGAGAAGCCTGATGTGGGGCTCGATCCCATAACGCCGGGATCACGCCCTGAGCCGAAGGCAGACGCGCAACCACTGTGCCACCCAGGTGCCCCTGGAAATCAACTTTTAATGAGTTGAATGGGATAGTTTTTTTCCAAGTACTTTACGTGTCCCTGGGTAAATACGATTTATATCAGTTATTGATGGAATGAGACAGAGTTCAGCAACAATTCTGATCTTATTTTTCATTCTTACAAATGAAAGAGGTGACACCCATGTTCGTAGAAACACAACAGGTGAGAATGGAGTTTTGTCGTAGTAATTCTTTGAACCCCTGAGTTACATGCAAAAATCCAATAGTAATTCATCATAAAAATTATTTTGTATAATCTATCAGCTAACAATTCTATGAGGTCTTTAATTTTTTTGAAAGCAAAGAGTTGGAAAAGATTGATTTATAACCCTGGAGGCCTCCACATTTGCAGGGTTGGAAGTAAAGGAAGCCCCAAACCATATGTTTAACTGTAAAAATATGCAGTTGCTTCTTTTGATTTGCAGCAGCTAGGTTCTAAAAAGCTGCCCCAAACATTGATTTAGCAAATACAGAACCTTTGCTCCGAGGGAAATACAGGTTTAGGTTCCCGAGAGCATTTACTCACAACACTTTTGCCAACTGATCAATCCATATTGTTTTATGTGTGTTTCTGCTGAAAGATATTTAATATATATTGTGATTCATTAACATTGAACTCAGAGCCAAGAGCACTATAACAAAGCCTGGAACTAAGCGAATCTAACACGCTTATTTTCTCTGTAAGACACATCACAGCCTTCTTGCAGTTGGGAGCACTAAGCAAACACTACGTTTGGGGGCCATTTTAAACAGCAAAACCATCAGCAAAAAGCATAAAAATGTGAAAAACGTGGCACTGAATAGATCAGGAAGGATCCCTTGTTTACAGCCCAAGAGCTGAAATGAGAAGGCAGGGCGTCGCCTGGCCCAGCTCAGCCAGGAACCTGCCATTCAAAACTGTCACCACTCTGTGCACGCCCCCCCCCCCAACCACAAAGCACCACAAGTATTGATTTGCGGGCTCCGCATACATTTTAGTGAGTAGGCAAATTCACAGATCTGGAGCCTGGGAATAATGAGGACGGGCTGCCAATCAAGTTTATACATTGATTAATAAAATAGGTTCTGTGGATCATCATGGATCTATCTCTGTGTCTGTATAGGCTTTCATAATGATGCGGAAGGCTAGATTTAAATTTAAAAGTGTCAGACCCCTTGGAGTTCTACGCGGGGGTGTAGCCAGAAGAGTCCACTCAGCTTGGCGGGTCTGGGAGAGAAGGGCAGACGCTTGGTGCCCGACTCCCGGCTCCCTGGGCTGTGCAGTAGCTGAGGGAGGTCTCAAGGTCATGTTCATTACCTACTCATTAGAATCATTCATTTTCTCAATTTTAGACCAGTATTACCTCCAAAATATTACCCGGATTTTTATCAAATAACTTAATTATGCTGTTATTATTATATATATGTATATATATATATTTTACTAACAGGTACCTCATTTCACCCAGTGTTTTCAGAAAAGGTTAGGAAAATATAAGTATTTGAACACATTTTAATACACCTTTGCCAATACAATTTTAAAGACTCTTATTATTTTCATGTCTTTCAATAATATTTTTTGTCAAAACCCTGAATCTGTGGATTTAGCGCACTGAATTTATGGAAAATTTCTGCTGTATTATTAGCACTGCCAAATCAATTAGCCAAACTAGACTGACTTTTGATCATAAAATCTGGCTTCAGTTTTCAACTCAAATTAATTAATAAACATTTCAAAAGCTACTACAGAAAGCACTGGGAAAGAAATTTTGAATGTATTTTTAGAAATGGGTTAATGAAACTAATCAAGATTAAATAATGTAGATATAATTTACTCATGTTAATAAGCTACACAAATAAGAATAAACCTATATACCATTTCTCACTACTTAAATTGTAATAATGCAATGTAATACGTAGTTAAAATATACATTATTTATGAAGAAAAGGATGTGATTAAAAGCATACTTTTTTGTTATTGAAAACTGGTTTTCAGCTTTTGTTGTAAAGCATCATAGAGACTGCTTTGGAAATAGCTTTATAAATGTCATATACATCAGGGTAAAAATATCTCTGTGTAGTTAGTGAGAGAAAGGTATATGAGGCTAAACATCTATTTGGTTCAGCATCTAGGAAGTGGTTTTTTTGAGAGTAGAAAATATTAGACATATTATGAAATAAGATTAAATGTAATTGGAATATCTAGTTCATGTTATACTTAGATAAAATGTTTTAACTTATTGTGTCACAGAATTAATTTAAAAGAAATCACATATCATTTTAGTCCTCAGATTTTATCCAGTGTGTTTTGAAGAATCTGGTGGTCTAGAAAATATTCTAGTTACGTTTAAAAGAATTAGTGTTACTAGCCAGTATTGCTTCACTGTTTGAAGGTGCTCTTATTTCTAGCTAATGTATTCTGGGAAATGAGTATTATGAACAACTGAAAGTATTGCTTACATTTTAACCCATGAAATAAAAACCCTATTTAGTAAGCAATATTTATTACTGATTCTGTCTTGCATTTGTTTGACTCTCCATTAAGAGCAAATAATTATTTGACTCCACTAAGATTATCTATAAACCTTTTTCGGGGTATGGAAGAGATGAGTCCATTAATAGGAAATCCTCATGAATCCATGTCCACATTATACAATAATCTGACATCAGGACAGCCTAATGGCTGCAATATTTAGCACCCCTATTCACTCTTAACAGAAAAAAAGAAAAATGGGAAGCCCTACAACGTGTTTATAGATGCTTTAATTAATCATTAAGAGAGGTGTCTCACCCTAATTTTTTGGTTTGTTTTTTCAGTGTTTGGTTTTTTTTTTTTTTTTTTGGTGTCCTTGCAAGTTTTTACTGGAGTGGGATTCCGGATAGGAGTGAGCTTGTCTTTCTCTTGTAAAGTGGGTGAAGGGAGATTTTGACAGAGGGGTTAGAACAGGCCAATCTTCATGATGTTAACAAAGAGTGTGTGTGTGTGTGTGTAGAGAGAGAGAGAGAGATGTGGCTCTATAAATTGATTCCTTTAAAACCATCATTATCCTCACAGCCCTGAAGGTCTGCTTCCTCCAGACATACTGTACCCTAATTTGAAGACCATTGCTTTGTCTACAGCTGCAGCAGTAGAGGTGACCAAAGCGACAGACTAAACAGAGTTCGTGGGTGAAACCTACAGGGCTTGGTAACAAATTCAACTGGAGTAGGGAACAGGAGATGGGAAGTGCCAAAGAAGACCCCACAGAAGATGTGCTGTTTGTTGAGACAAGAAAGACTGGAGAATATGGCCTCATAGTCTGCCTTTTTTTATCCTATTTTGTTTTACATAGTTTGCTGACTGGCATTTTATCGAGTTGACTCTCGACTTTTTGGCTAATTTTATCAAATATAAATGATTATTGGCACGTATTTTCAAAATGATTTTCCCTTTTAACTGGTATCTTTCCTCACCTTCAACATCAAACCCTCTTAACAGCTTCTCAAAGACTCACAAAGTCATACTCAAATTTTGTTGTGACACGCTGAATGATGATATATTCAAGCTTATTAATATTAAAAGTGGGGAGTTTATTCTTTTAAAAATTTAAACAGTTTTAGATACAGTAGACCCCAACAAATCTCAATTCTTTCTCTTCTGTGGCCTCTACGAGGAAATATAAAGAAGGGGACCTATGTGTCTCGTGTGCGTGGTATATAGTAAGTGCTCAATAAATAGCCAAGCGAGTGAAAGAGAGGACATTCACTTGCTGAACTTTTTATACGACATATAAAACAGAAAGGAGGTATTTTTACACACACATTTCTTAGAATTTCTCTTAGATCCATTCTCTTACATTCCCATACATCATCTTTTACTAATAACGGAGGCTTTCGAACGACAAGCTCCTGCCCCAGGATGTTAAAAGCTTAAACGTGAGTCGCCCCTTTCAAAGGTCCCAGAGCCGCCGGTTCTGCGGTCACTGGTTTCTCCCGCCTTCCGGGGCCGCATTCAGGCAGGCGTGCAGGGGGAGAGAGGGCACACCGGAGTCTGTAACTCGCGCACTGTATCTACCCGAACTGCCCTTGGCGCACATTTCTGCGCCCCGCGGGCGGCATGGCCAGTACCGCCTCGGTGGGAGCCTCCGTGAAACCACCAGCCAGGTCCTCCCCCGTGGGCTCCACCCCCTGCTGCGGCCCCCAGCATGCACTGCGCGGGCCTCGTGTCCCCCAGCTCCCAGCGTGCCTTGTGCGGGCCTCGAGACGCCCCCCGCAAGCGCGGCGCGGCGCACGCTCCTGGCTAGAGACTGGCCGTTGGTTACGGCGGGAAGGGGTAGGGGCGCCGGTCCGTGGTGCTGTCCTCGGCCGGATCCCAGGTGTGCGAGCGGGACCTTCGCCTCTTGGCCTTAATGGGGGTCGAAGCAGCCGTTGGGCCACAGTGCTGCGGTTGAGGACGGGTGGCTGGGACCCCTGTCGACACCCGTCCTTTTGAGCGCGTCTGCCCAGCAGGCCAGCGGGGTAGAGCCAGGGTTTGGGGGAGGGGGCAGGGCCAGGGGCGTGCACGGGGCGGGAGGGGCGAGGCCACGGCCTGGTGCCACGTGGGTGGGCGGGGACAGGGTCAGGGAGCTGGGCCAGGAATCAGGACAGGGCGGGGGTGTAGGACAGCCCTGGAGGGGCAGGACCCGGGGTGTGGTGGTCTGGCCTGGGGTTGGCCTAGGGGTGCCTAGTGGAAATGGGGGAGGGTGGCAGCTTGCGGGGCAATGCCGCCAAGTCCCGCGTTCAGCCTTCGTGCTTCAGGTTTTCCGGCGCTGGACTTGAGTCGGACCCATCCCTGCCCTCAAGGGGCTCACCTTCTCCCTGCACTGGTTTGTTATTTGCCCTTCACCAGGCTAGGTGATCTCTCTTCTATTCCTAGGTTAATGAGTTTGGGGTTTTGTTTTGCAGTCATAATTGAGTAATGAACTCTGAACAGCTGTGCTGGTACTGATCGTGTAGTCTGTGCATACACATCTACATGTACGCACACAAATATAAATGAGTATGTCATTTAACGTAGAGATTTAAATAACCCTTCTAATAAGTTGATATGTTGAATTACATTAATAACGTTCATAGATACTGTCTTTGCATTCATGAGATAGACTCCACTAAGATATCTATAAACCTGTGTATATCACACACATATACATTGACACTTGGGATTTGATTTGCTAATATTTTATTTAGGATATGTGCATTTATGTTAAGGAGTGTTACCGTCTATAATTTTTTTGGTGCATGTACTTGTCTGTTTTGGGAGCCGTTGCTGTTTTACTTTTCAAGAAGTGGGTTCAGTAGTTTTCCTTTATTTCTGAAAGAGTTTGCATAGTATAAGGATTTTCAAAGCTCACTTGTAAAACTCCTTAGGTCTGGTGTCTTTTACTTTTTTGGGATAAAGGGGGGCCTTTTGAGTACTGGTTTTTTTCCCTCAGCTTTTAGTTTTATTGACCTTGATTATTCTTTTTCTGTTACAGTAAGTTCTCCTACTTTTAGCTTGTTTGTTCACATTCTGGCTTCTTTATTGAACACATCAATCTTTAAAATAGTAAATGCATTCAGTACTCTAATTTCTAAGCTGTAAGAACGATTGTAGCTGCATCCGCCAAGTTTGAATATGTGATTTTTTTAAAACAATTTTTTATTTACTTATTTTAGACAGAGATAGCAGACAGAGATAGCAAGAGAGGGGAGTAGAGGGAGAAGCAGGCTCCTTGCTGAGCAGGGATCATGACCTAAACAGCTGAGCCACCCAGGCATCCCTGAATATGTGATATTTTAATTAATTGTTCAGTGGTTCTAGAGAGTAATTTCCAGTTTTATTTTCTTTTTAATACATGGTTGATTTAGGAGTGCTATTTCAAGTTTACAAATATGGTACATTTTTAAAAGTGTATTTTTGTTGACTTACAATTTGCACTCTTGGAAAATGGGGTCTGCATAATAATTGATTCTTTGAAATTCGTGAAGTCTTAGAATGTGGTCAATTTTCATAAATATCTTGCGTGATTTGAGAAGTAAATTCTTTGTTTATTAAGTACAGAGTTCTTTATTAGGTCAAGCCTTTTCATGAGGGTCAAATAATCTATTTACTTGTTACGTTTTTGTTCACTTGATCTCTGTATCATTGAGATAGGTGTGTTAAAATATTTCACTACAACTGTTTTTGTGAAATGTCAAATTTTCTATAATTGTATCTGGTTTTGCTTTATGTATTTTGAGGCAGTGTTAGGTATATACAAGTTATAAGTTGTAGCTTCTTGATGGATTGTCCCTTCTAGTATTATGTTGAGACCTAATTTCTCCTTATTAATGCTTTTCCCTTAAACTCTATTTTGTCTGGTAGAATATTGTTAACCAGCTTTCTTTTGGTTTGCATTGGCATGCTGTAGTGTTTTCTGTTCATTTATTTTTTTCATTGTGGCAAATATGCACAACATAAAATTCATCATTTTAATCATATTTAAGTGTATAGTCCAGCAGCATTCATACTGTTATGTAACCATCACCAGCATCCATCTCCAGAATTTATCATCACCCCAAACTGAAATTCCATACCCATTAAACAATAACTCCACATTACCCCTTTCTTCAGGCACTGGTCATTTCTTTTCTACCTTTTGTCTCTGTGAATATAGCTGTTGTAGGCACCTCATATGAATAGAAGCACACAATATTGGTTCTTTGTGTTTGGTCTTAGCGTGATGTCTTCAGGGTTTATCCATGTTGTAGCATGTATCAGAAAATCTTTTTTTCTTTTCTTTTTTTTCTTTTGGTGAGAACATTTACTTACTCTTCCTTTAGCAAATTTCAGTTTTACAGTATAGTGTTATTACTGTAGTCACTATGTTATACATTAGATCCGCAGACCTACCTTATTCATTTATAGCTGAAAGTTTGTACCCATTTACCGATTTTTCCCTATTTCCCCAACCCTGTAGCCCTTGACAACTACTTTTCTACTTTCTTAGAGTTCAATTTTTTTTTCAAATTCCGCATATAAATGGTACCATGCAGTATTTGTCTTTCTCTGTCTGGCTTATTTCACCTAGCAAAGTGCCCTCAAGTTACATCCATGTCCTCACAAACAGGATTTCCTTCTTTTTAATGGCTGAGTAATAGAACATTGTGTATATACAGCACATCATCTTTATCTGTTCACCCATTGACACTTAGGTGGTTTTCGTATCTTGGTTGTTGAGAATAATGCTGCAGTGAACATGGGAGTGGAAATAACTCTTCAGGATTCTGTTTTCCTTTTCTTTGGGTATATTTCCGGAAGTGGGATTGCTGGATCATATGGTAACTCTCTTTTCATTTTATGAGGAATCTCCATACTGTTTTCATAGTGGTTGTACCAGTGTACATTCCCGCCAACCGTGCACAAGGGTTTGCATTTCTCCACGTTCTCGCCAACACTTGTTATTTCTTTTTTTTTTTTTTTAAGATTTTATTTATTTGACAGACATAGAGACAGCCAGCGAGAGAGAGAACACAAGCAGGAGGAGTGGGAGAGGAAGAACCAGGCTCATAGCGGAGGAGCCTGATGTGGGACTCGATCCCATAACACCAGGATCATGCCCTGAGCCGAAGGCAGACGCTTAATCGCTGTGCCACCCAGGCGCCCCCAACACTTGTTATTTCTTGTCTTTTTTATAATGGCCATTCTAACAGGTGCAAGGTATTATCTCATGTTGGTTTTGATTTTCATTTCCCTGATGATGAGTGTGTTGAACACCTTTTCATGTATCTGTTGCTGGCCATTTGTTTGTGTTTGGAAAATCAGCCTATTTAAGTTGGATTGTTTGTTTCTTTGCTACTGAGCTGTGTGAGTTCTTTATATATTTTGGATGTTAACCTCTTACCAGATAGATGATTTGCAGATATTTTCTTCCATTCCATAGGTTGTTTTTTCATTGTGATGATGGTTTCCTTTGCTGTGAAAGAGCATTTTTATTTGATGTAGTACCACTTGTTTATTTTTGCTTTTATTACCTTTGCTTTTGGTGTCATATCAGAGAAAAATCATTGCCAAGACCAGTGTCAAGAAGTTTATCCCCTATGTTCTCTTGTAGTAGTTTTATGGTTTCAGGTCTTAAATTTAAGTCTTGAATTCATCTTGAGTTAATTTTTGTGAGTTAATGTGATTCTGTACCCAATTCCAATGTGTGTGTGTGTGTGTGGGGGGGGTTCCCTCATACCACCAAGCAATCCAATCCTCAGACATCTGGTGGTGTCCTGTAGTGCAGCTCACCTCTGACGCTGTTCATCCGGAGATCACATCAGATCTCAGAGGCTAAGGGCTCAGTCCTGTAACGCTGTACCCATCCTACCTCCCGTCATCATTTCAGTTTCCAGTCTCCAGCCCAGGTTATCACCTGTGCCTCTGCCTGACCAACTGTAGATGGGAGGCTCTAACGATCCCTCTCCTTGGGTTCCATCACTTTGCTGGAGTGGCTCACAGAAATATTTTACTTACTACCAGTTTATTTTAAAAGGGTAAATTCAGAAACAGACAAGAGGCATAGGGCAGGGTATGGGGAAAAGGCACAGAGCTTCTTTCCCTTCAAGTGACCCACACTGTCTTGAATCTCCATGTGTTCACCAGCTCAGAAGCTCTCTGAAACTCATCCTTTTTTTAAAAAATTGTTTTGTTTTTTAGAAAGTGAGAGCACACACACACTCGTGTGTGGGGTGGATGGGAGGGGCAGAGGAAGAGGGAGAGAGAGAATCCCAAGCAGGCTCCTTGCCCAGCGCAGAGCCTACCAAGGGGCGCAATCCCACAACCCTGAGATCATGACCTGATCCAAAATTAAGAGTCAGACACTTAACCAACTGAACCACCCAGGCATCCCTCCTTTTGGGCTTTTATGGAGGCTTCATTACATAGACATGGTTGATTAAATCACTGGCAGTTAATTCAACCTGCAGCCCCTCTCCTGTCCCGAGAGGTCGAGGTGGTGGGGCTGAAAGTTCCAACCTTCTAGCAGTCATATGGTTGGTTCTCTTGGCAACTAGCCTCCATCTTTAGGTGAAGTCCAAAAGTCACCCCATTAATGTAACAAAAGACACCTTTATCACTCTACTCACTTAGGATATTCTAGGAGTTTTAGGAACTTTGTGCCAGGAATGAGGACAAAGAACAAATACATATTTATTGAAGAGCACAATATCACAAAGGTGTAAAATACTGATCCGGTTTCATTCTTTTGCATGTGGCTGTCCAGTTTTCCCAACCATTTGTTGAAGAGACTGTCCTTTCCCCCATTGTGTACTCTTGCCTCCTTTGTCATAAGTTAGTTGATCATGTATGTGTGGGTTTATCTCTGGGCTCTCTATTCTGTTCCGTTGGTCTGTGTGTGTGTTTTTATGTTAATACCATACTGATCTGATTACTATAGCTTTGTAATAGCTTGAAGTCAGGAAGTGTGATGCTTCTAACTTGTTCATTGTTCTTTTTTTTCCTAAAGATTTTATTTATTTATGAGAGAGAGAGAGACAGAGAAACAGAGCACAAGCAGGTGGAGGGGGAGAGGGAGAGGGATAAGCAGGCTCTCTGCTGAGCAGGGAGCCCAACATGGGGAAGCAGGTGGAGGGGCAGAGGGAGAGGGAGAAGCAGGCTCTCTGCTGAGCAGGGAGCCCAACATGGGGCTCGATCCCAGGACCCTGAGNCAAGCAGGTGGAGGGGGAGAGGGAGAGGGATAAGCAGGCTCTCTGCTGAGCAGGGAGCCCAACATGGGGCTCGATCCCAGGACCCTGAGATCGTGACCTAAGCCGAAGGCATGCTCAACTGACTGAGCCACCCGGGCGCCGCTTCATTGTTCTTTCTCAAGACTACTTTGGCTACTTGGGTCCTTTTTGGTTCCATACTAATTTTAGGATTGTTTGTCCTATTTCTGTGAAAAATGCCATGGAAATTTTGACAGGGATAGTATTGAATCTGTAGATTGTTTGGGGTAGTATGGACATTTTAGTGATATTAATTCTTTCAATCCATAAGCACAAGGTATCTTTTCATTTATTTGTCTTAAATTTCTTTCATGAGTGTCTTAGAGTTTTCAGTGTTCATATCTTTTACCTTAATGGTTAAATTTATTCCTAAGCATTTTATTTCTTTTAACGCATTTGTAAATGCGCATTTGTAAATGGTATTGTTTTCTTAATTTCTCTTTCTGATAGTTTCTTGTTAGTATATGGAAGCACAACTGATTTTTATATATTGACTTTGTATTATGCAACTTGACTGAATTTGTTAATTCTAACAGAACTCATCGTTCCATCTTCAAAGCCAGCCAGCAACGGATTGTTGTGAGATAATAAGAAACATATGTACTGTTCTCTGCTCCTCATTCCTGACACAGAGCTCCTGAAACTTTTATAAATCTCTAAGTGATGGGAGCACTAGGAACATCTTGTGTTCTAATATTCAGTCCCATCCCCGTTCCTGACACAGGACTCCTAAATCCCTTGAAACTTTGGGGGCTGTGGGAATTCATGTTGTTGTTGTTGTTCCAATGAGGTTAATCTAGGTTGGCTCTTGGATGACTCCTGGATGGGGGCGAGAAAGACCTAGCCATGATTAGGAACTTGGAAATTTCAGCACCACCTTCCCATCCCCCTCTCTATAGAGGGAAGAGGGGCTAGAAATGGAGTTACAACTACTTGGTCTTGTCTATGTGAGTTATCCTCCATAAAAATTCTAATAGTATGGGGTTCAGAGAGCTTTCAGGTTGGTGAGCACATCCACATACTGGGAGGGGGATGTGTCCTATCTCCACAGGGATGGAAGCTTCTGCACTCAGGTGCAGATTTTGCCCTGTGTATCTCTTCATCGGGCTGTTCATTTGTATCCTTTATCATGTGCTTTACTAACTGATAAGTGTATGTAAGCATTTACCTGAATTCTGTGAACTGTTCTAGCAAATCATTGACTTAAATGGGAAGGAGCTCATGAAAAACTTAATTTTTAGCCAAGTCAGACAGAAGTTGTGGGTCATCTGGGGACTTACTACTTGTGATTGGCATCTGAAGTGGGGAGTGATATGAAAATGTTGGGGTTTGGAGCAAACAGTTAAGAAAGAATTCTTGAGATGTCTTTGGTACAGAAAGGTGGTTTTATTAAAGCACAAGGACAGGACCCATGGGCAGAAAGAGTTGCTCTGTGTTTGTGAGGAGTTCTGATTATATACTTTCAAGTTGGGAGGGGGTTAGGGATAACGTAAGTCTCTAAGGAATTTGGAAGCAAGGTTTCCAGGACCTTGTGGGGCTAGCTGTTGTTAGGAAAAGGTCATTTATTACTGCCCAGTAAAACCCTACTCATGAGACCCTGCAGGTGTTCATCAGTGGGCCATGTGCTTGGAGGATGATCGCCAACATGTATCTTGGGGGGGGGTGTCAAGACAAAGGAAGTTTCCAGTGGAATTTTTATATGTTAAAGGAGACTTCCAGGATCCTGGAGGTCCAGCTAATGTTACGCTAAAGTATTAACATCAGGGCAGTTGAGTTCCCAGAGGAAGGTCACTCTGCCTGTCTGCAGGACTTGTCAGTGGGCTGTAAGTCGTAAGGAAGTTTAATCTTTTTCTTTTGCCTTTGTTCTCCACATTAGGAAGCAGTCTCCTGGGACTGAGCTCTAAACCTGTGGGATCTGATGCTATCTCCAGGTAGACAGTGTCAGACCAAGTTAAAACTGTAGCTGGAGTTGCAGAATTACTTGGTGTGGGAAAAACCCTACACATTTGGTGACCAGAAGTATGTGAGTGTGGCAAACAGTGTGAGAGTAAAAGAGATGCATAGAAGGAAGATTCTGTTTTTCTAATTCCCCTCCACATCACTCTGATACTTTCTAATTTTTTAAATCATCTTGTCAAAAACTAAAAAAAAAAAACAAATGTTGAGATTTTGATTGGAGTTATATTGCATGTAAAGACCAATTAAGAGACAATTGACATTTTAGTAAGTTTTTCTGTTCATTAATATTTAGCTCTTTTGATCTTCTCTATTACATATTTGTTTTCTGTTTTTTATGTTTCTGCTCTCGGTTTTTTTTCCTGAAAATTTTGTTTCCAGCTTTATTGAAGTATATTTGACAAAAATATTGTATATACTTAATGTGTAGACTGTGATGATTTAACATATCTACTCATTGTGTAATGTTCATTGCAAGTTAATTAACATATCTATCATCTCTCAGCTACGCGCGTGTGTGTGTGTGTGTGTGTGGTGAGAAGCTTGCACTCTCAGCAAATTTCAGGTGTCCAATACAGTATTACTAACCATAGTTACAGTGCTGTTGTTAAGCTTAAAAGTAAAAACTGCCAGTTATTTTACCAACAAAAGGTGGGTTTATTGGAAAATAAAAGCGAATTGCAGGCCAGAACAAACAAGCTATGGCAAAACCATAGGCAAGTCTGGGGAACAAGGAAAAGGTACACTTTTTAAAGGAGAAAAGCGGCAAGTTGGGAAACTTATGAACTAAGAGTCCATTGGAGTAAATTGGGAGTTCACAGTGTGGTGGCTTCTCATTGGCTGAGCTGTCACATTGGGGGTTTGGGGGGGATGAGGAAAGTGTCTCTTCCTCCTGTTGGAGTAGTAGATTAATGTCCACGTGCAAGGTCAAGTCCGGGTAAGGCCAAATCCATCTCTTCCTGTTGGGTCTACAATTAACTATGAGTGCTAGGACTGGGAGCTCCCAGGCTGAGAACTCCCCTGCCAAGAGCTCCCCTTGCGGAAACCTCCTGACTACATTTAGTGAGGCTTCCCTTACTGATGTTTGCAGTGTGTGTTAGATTTTCAGAACTTAATCATCTTATGACTGAAAGCTTATACCCTTTGACCAGCGTCTTCCCATCCCCTCCATCACTCATCTCCTCCATCACTCATCCATCCTTTGACTTTCTTTCTATGAGTTCAGCTTTTTTTCCCCAGATTCCACATGTAAGTGATAACGTACAGTGTTTATCTCTGGTTTATTTCACTTAGCGTAATACCCTGCAGGTACATCCTTATTGTTGCAGTGGCATAATGGCTTAATTTCTTATGTCTGAATGATATTTCGTTGGGTATTTGTATATACCACGTTTTCTTTATCCATCCGTCTGTTGACAAATACTTAAATTGTCTCCGTATCTAGGCTGTTGTGAATAATGCAGTGATCATGGGAGTGCAGATACCTCTTTGAGATACTGATTTCATTTCCTTTGGATATATGTCCAGAAGTGGGATCACTGGGTCATGTGGTAGTTCTGGTTTGTTTGTTTTTCAGATTTTATTTATTTATTTATTTGAGAGAGGACGCGAGAGAGCACAAGCAAGGGGAGTGGCAGAGGGAGAAGCAGGCTCCCCGCCAAGCAGGGAGCCTGATGCAGGGCTCGATCCCAGGACCCCGGGATCACTACCTGAGCCGAAGGCAGGCACTTAAGCAGCTGAGCCACCTAGGCGCCCCATCTATTTTTAATTTTTTGAGGAACTTCCACAGTGGCTGCATCCATTTACATCACTAATGGTGCACGAGGATTCCCTTCTCTCCATATTCTCACCCTTATTTTTTATGTCTTGCCTTTTTGATACTAACCATTCTTACAGGTGTGAGGTGATATCTCTTTGTGGTTTTGATTGGCATTTCCCTGATGATGAGTGATATTGAGGATCTTTCCATGTCTGTTGGCCATCTGTCTATCTTCTTCGGAAAAATGTCTGTTTAGGTCCCTTGCGCATTTTTTCATCCAATTATTTGTGGATGTTTTTGCTATTGAGTTGTCTGAGTTTCTTACATATTTTGAGTATTAAGTCCTTTTCACTTATATGGTTTACATACTTTCGATTCCACTCTGTAGGCTGCCTTTCATTTTGTTTATTATTTCCTTTGCTGTTCAGGTTTTTAGTTTGATGTCCCACTGGTTTAATTTTGCTTTTATTACATGTGTTTTTGGTGTCATATCTAAAAAATCACTGCGGAGACCAATGTCAAGGAGTTTTCCCTTTATGTTTTCTTCTAGGAGTCTCAGCATTTCAGATTTTAAATATAAGTCTTTAATTCATTTTGAGTTAATTTTTGTGTATAGTAGAAAGAGTCTAGTTTCAGTCTTTCGCATTGGAATATCCAATTTTCTTAACACTATTTATTAAAGAAACTATTCTTTCCCCATTGTATGTTCTTGGTGTCCTTGTCAAAAATTAGTCGACTGTATATGTGCAGGTTTATTTCTGGACTCTCTGTTCCATTGGCTTATGTGTCTATTTTTAAAAGATTTTATTTATTTATTTGACAGGGAGAGAGCATGAGCTAGGGGGAGAGGCAGAGGGAGAAGCAGACTCCCCACTGAGCAGGGAGCCTGATGCGGGGCTCAATCCCAGGACTCTGCTGATGCTTCACTGACTGAGCCACCCTGGCGCCCCTTATGTGTCTATTTTTATGCCAGCACCATACTGTTTTGATTACTATAGCTTTGTAATATAACTTGAAGTCAGAAAGTGTGATGCCTCTTGCTTAATTTTTTTAAGAGTGCTTTTGCTATTTAGGGTGTTTTGTGGTTTCATTACAAATTTCAGGATATTTTTTTCTGTTTTTGTCAAAAATGGCATTGGAATTTGGTAAGGATAGCATTGGATCTATGTTTGGTGTAGTTTTGGACATTTTCATTATATTAATAATTCCATTCCATGATCTTGGTAGATCATTCCATTTATTTGTATTTTCTTCAGTTTCTGTCATCTGTCACATTTATTGATTTGCTTATTTGAACCATCCTCTCATCCCAGGGATAAACCCCACTTTATCATGTTGTATCATCCTTTCATTGTGCTATTAATTTACTTTGTTAGTTTTTTGGTTGAGGGGCTTTGCCTCTGTATTCCTCAGGGTTATGGGCTATAATTCTATTTTTTTGTAGTTTCCTTATCTAACTTTGGGATCTGGGTAATGTTGGCCTCATGAAATGACCCTGGAAGTGCTCTCTCCTCTTCTCTTTTTTTGGAAGTTTGGTAAGGGTTGGCATTAGTTCTTCTTTAAATGCTTGATAGGATTCACCAGTGAAGCCATCTGCTCCTGGGCATTTTTTGTGGGGATGTTTTTAATTACTGCTTCAATCTCCTTACTTATTTGTTCAGATTTTCTGTTTCTTCTGGATTCAGTCTTGATAGGTTGTATGTTTCAAATAATTTGTCTATTTTCAACTTGTTGGATTATCAAATTTAGGACATAAATGTTCTTAATAATCTCATATGATCCTTGATATTTCTGTGGTATCATTTGTAATGTCTTTTCTTTCACTTCCAATTTTATTTGAGTCTTTTTTTTCTTACTTTACCTTACTGTTGGTCACTTTGTTTATATTTTCAAGATCCAACTCTTAGTTTGTATCTTTCCTATTGTTTTTCTGGTCTCTATTTCATTTACTTATGCTCTGATCTTTCTTATTTCCTTCCTTCTAACTTTGGGTTTTTTCTAGTTCTTTAAGGTATAAAGTTAGGTATTTATTTTAGGTCTCTTTTTTTTTTTCAAGTTAATTTTTATCGCTATAAACTTACTTCTTAGAACTACTTTTGCAGCATGCCATAGTTTTTGGTATGTTATATTTCCATTTTCATTTGTTTCGAGATATTTTTGATTTTCCTTTTGATTTCTTCCTAGACCCATTGGTTGTTCAGGAATGTGTAGTTTAATTTCTACATTATTTGTGAACTTTTCAGATTTCCTCCTGTTTTTTGATTTCTAGTTTCATAACATTGTGTATGGGAAAAACACTTGATATGATTTAAAGTCTTCCTTAATTTCTTAAGACTTGTTTTGTGGCCTAATATATAATCTATCCCAGGGAATGTTCTGCATTCACTTGAGAAGAATGCGTGCTCTGCTGCTGTTTGATGGCATGTTTTGCATATATCTGTTATGTCCATTTGGTCTAAAGTGTAGTTCAAATCAAATATTTCTTTGATGATTTTCTTTGATGATTTATTCAAGTTAAAATTAGAGTATTGAAAGTCTCTATTATTATTGCATTGCTATATATATCTGCCTTAAGATCTGTTAATATTTGCTTAATTTATTTAGCTCCTCTAATGTTGGGTGTATGTATGTTTACTGTTGTTATATTCTCTTGATACAAAGTTACAGTTTTGAACTTAAAGTCTGTTTCATCCGATAAAACTCCCCCTAGTCTTTTCGGTTATTGCTTGCATGGAATATCTTCTTCCATCTCTTTTCTCTGAGCCTGTATGTGTTCTGAAAGCTGAATTGAGTCTTTTGTAGGCAGCATATAGTTGGGCCTTTTTTAATCCAGTCAGCCACTCTGTCTTTTTATTGGAAAATTTAGTGCATTTACATGCAAATAACTATTTACAGGTAAGGACTTATTATTGCTGTCTTATTAAATGTTTTCTGGCTATTTTATAGTTCCTTTGTTACTTGCTATCTCCTTTGTCATTTTCCTTTGTGGTTTGATAATTTTCCAGAGTGGTATGCTTTGATCCTTCCTTTTACCTTTTATGCATCTACTGTAGGTTACCAAAAGGCTTAGTAAAATCCCTTATAGTAATGATAGTCTGTTTTAAGCTGAAAACAACTTAACTTTGATGGCATACAAAATACCCTTTTACTTCCCCCTCCCACATTTTATGGTTTTGATGTCACAGTTTATATCTTTTTATATTATGTATACTTTAATAAAGTATTTTAGTTATACTTATTTTTAATACTTTTGTCTTTTAATCATTATACTAGAGCTGGGGGTGCCTGGGTGGCGCAGTCATTAAGCGTCTGCCTTTGGCTCAGGGCGTGATCCCGGCGTTCTGGGATCCC
>NC_048225.1:63765802-63768949 GCF_002007445.2 Ailuropoda melanoleuca
TCAATTCTGCTGTTGGTGCTACTGCATTTTCTTTCCATTAATTGTATTCTTCAGCTACAGAATTTGTTTTGCTCCTTTTAATGATTTCTTTCTCTCTGTTGACCTTTCATTTTGTTCTTATATTGGTTTCCTGATTTTGCTTAGTTGTCTGTGTTCTCTTGTACCTCACTGAGCTTCCTTAAAACAATTATTTTGAATTCTTTGTCCAGCAATTCATATGTCTCCCATTTCTTTGAGGTCTGAGTGGAAAATTACTGTGTTCTTTTGGTGGTGTCATGTTTTCTTAATTTTTTGTGTTTCTGTGGCAGCTTTATATTGATGTCTGTGCATTTGATGGAGTGGTCATCTCTTCCAGCATTAGGGACTGATTTTAGTGGTTCCAGACCACCTGTGGGTGGGTGTGAGGGCACTGGCTTAGTGGGGTATGGCAGTTCTAGTTCTAGGGAAGACCCTGCAACATGGTTTCCATGCAGCTTCTTCAGTGAGGTCAATGTCAGCATAGATTTTAGGGGTTCTCAGTGGCCAAGGCTGCAAGTGTTCACAGTGACAGAGGGGACTTTTAGGGTCTTTGCTAGTGAAGTCTGCTGGGGACTTCCTGGTCCTCCCTACCCCCCAGTGCAGAGTGTTATGGTTGAGGGGATCCCTCTTGTCACAGGGTCTGGCCCTTGTAGTGGTGGTGACACTGGTGTCTGATACGTGGGCACTTCTGGAGTACCAGAAGCTCTGGGGTCTGAGGAGCTGGTTGTCCCCCAGCCGTGGTAGCTCCCATGCCCACCATGTTGATGCCTGTAGAGCAGCCATGGGCTAGGATTTGGAGCATGGGCATGTGCAGAACAGCCACAAAGATGGAGTCTGAGGGGTGCACACATGTGAAGCCCTTGGGACTCTGGAACCAAGGCACGTGTAGGGCTGGGGGGAGGTGGCTGTGCTGGTCCTGGGGCAGCACAGCAGCAGCTCCTTCTGCGGGGAGGGGCAGCAGAGTCTCCCTCCCCGGGTGTTCCACGGAGGTGGTACCGTTGCTTATGTCAGTAACCAGCACTCCTGGTGTCCTGTGTGGAGCAGCAGGGTGGGGTCCACACGACAGACATTATAGGGCCCTCCGCCGTGAGCGCTGTGTGGGGTCGGCACTGTTGTGGGAGCCGCTAAGATCTTCAGTGGCAAGAGCTACCAGGGTCCTCTGCAGAACATGCCCCCGGGGACCATGATGGCAACTCCTGGGTGACAGATACTGACAGCCCACCTTCTTCTTTGTTTTTAGCCAGCCGTCCCAGCTCAGCCAGTCTCCCCAGGGATCCTTTCTGTATAGTTAATTCTCTTTTTCTTCCACTGCATTGCTGTAGTTCTTAATTGGACTCTTGAGCCCTCCGAGGCTTATTTTTGTTCATGGATAGCTGTCTATTTGTCTTTTTTTTTGGGGGGGGAAGAGTGGTATCTCTTGCTCCCATTACCTTGTTGATGTCCAGAGGCCTGCTCTCATCTTTATTTTTTTCTTTCTATTTTCTTTGGATTTATAAAGTTTTGCTTTTTCTAACTTCTTTAGATAGTCTTTCCTTTCTTCTGGTATAAGCATTTAAGGCTTTTATTTACCTATAAGTACCTCTTTGGATGCATCTCACAAGTTTTAATATTTAATATCTTAGCATTTAGTTCTTAGTATTTTGAAATTTTCATTATTATTCTTTCTTTGAACCATGAGTTATTTAGACAGGTGTTTCTTCATTTCCAGATTTATGGGATTTCACTTTTTATTGCTTTACTTCTAATCTGATTACAATGTGGTCATAGAATTTGGATTATATGGTGATAAAGTGTTTGAAGTTTGTTGGGACTTATGACCCTGTAGGTGGTTAATTTTTAAACTGTGCCTTGTGCACTTAAAATACATGCATTCTCCACTTCTTGAGTTGTGCACAGTGTATTTGTTAAGTCAGATTCTAAAATTAAGATTATTAAAAATCTGTATCATTACTGGTTTTGTGTTTTGTTTTGGTGGCAGGGGGTTGGCCTGATTAACTAAAATGAATTTTTTATAATGTTCTATTATCTACTATATTTGTTTCTCTTTAAGGTTCTGCCAGTTTTTGAATTATGTATTTTGTGTTACATATTTTCACTACATGTTTTAGAAATTATGTTGTTAGGTGAAAGTTCAGAACTGTTTTCTTTTCCTGGTGAAATGAACTTTAATCATTACGTAGTGAACTTCTTTATGTCTAGTAACTCTTTCTGCTTTATTATCTGTTTTTTCTGATAGAAACATAGCTATAATACCTTTATTTTGCCTAATGATTGCCTGATACATCTTTTTACTGTCCTTTTCTTGCATCCTTTTTGTATCCTTTTGTTTTACAGATTTGTTTTTAAATAAGATATAATTGGATTTCCTCCCCAGGTTTTCTTTTTCTTTTTAGAAAATTTGGTGCATTTGTATTGACTAATTATTAGTATGTTTTGGTTTATTTCTGTCACCTTATTTTGTGTTTACCATAGAAGTTTTAAGATGTATGCTTAGCTTAGTGTAAAGTGTAAATTTAATTATTTTCCATCTTCCTCTAGAAAATACGAGAATCTTAAAACAATTTAATTTTAATTGTCCTGACCACTATGCTGTTGTTGTTGTGTACTTTATTTATTTATTTATTTTTTTAAAAGATTTTATTTATTTGACAGAGATAGAGACAGCCAGTGAGAGAGGGAACACAAGCAGGGGGAGTGGGAGAGGAAGAAGCAGGCTTATAGCGGAGGAGCCTGATGTGGGGCTCAATCCCGTAACGCCGGGATCACGCCCTGAGCCGAAGGCAGACGCTTAACCGTTGTGCCACCCAGGCGCCCCTGTTGTGTATTAGTTCCTTCTTACTTTTAATCCCACAAGAAATAATTACTCTTTTGTGAAGTTAGTGTTTATTTAGCTTTACACATATTCGTTACTTCTGCTGATAATTTCTTGCATTTTAAACCTGTCATTTTAGGATCATAGTCCTTCTTTTCGAAGTCCTTTACAGTACATTTTATGAGTGTCTGTTGATTTTATTTGCCTGAAATGTCTTTATTTTGCCTTCATTTTTGAAATACATTTTTGCCAGGTATAGAATTCTAAGTCGACAGTTATTTTTCCGTAGCATGTTGGAGATATTATACCATTGTTTT
>NC_048225.1:63771129-63775209 GCF_002007445.2 Ailuropoda melanoleuca
ATGCTAGTAGTATATGGACATGGCCTTTTAGTACTTAGTGAATGGTGAAATGAGTTTAACAGCTTAGGCCACCAGACTTCCCTACATTCTTTCTGATGATTTTCCCTGAGGAGAGGATCTTAAAACTTAGCAGTCTCTTCAGTGTGGAATTTAAGGTAAATTAGAATTGTATGTACATGGAGCCATTGTTGTAAGAAAGAAAACCTTGCCTTAGAGAGGGAGGTAGACAATATGGAGGCTGCCCTGGGAAGGATAACTAGCACAGTGAAGGGCCTGGAAATCACACTATACGGAGGAAACATTTGAAGGTAATGGAAGATACTCAACTAAGCCCTGTGGGAAGTTGAGAACCGTATGTGCAGTTTTGAAACCAATAGTCATAGCTGTGAAAACATCTTTTATGTTTAAAAGGTAACATGAACATATTTTTTACAGCCTGTTACTTCAGAGTTCGTTTAGAAAAAAACCATCGAAAATCTACCCATCGATTTGACAACAATAAATCAAGACATGGACAAGGAGAAAAGCAACACAAAAGCAAGGTAAAATAAGATACAATCAAATTAAAATTTCAACAACGTATGGCTAGTGGTAAGCCATTCTGAGAGTGAGGAACGTACAGCGTCATGTGAGGAATGGATGAGGGTTCCGGAGTTTAGGAAACCTTAGGGAGGGGTTTCCGAAAAGATAGGCAGATTAACACCAGCTCCTTCCCCACACCAGTCTTGGATGGGGAAAAAAGTGAGAAGGGAGTTGCTGGAAATGAGAAGTTAACCAACAGCTGAAAAAGCCCAGGAAGGCCCAAGGTGGTCAGGTGTAGGCAGATGGGGCAGAGGTTGGAGAGATTCATGTGCTTTCTTCCTTTCTCGCATTCCTCGCAGTGGATCAGCGTCCACTCAGAAAGAAAATAATGGAGTGAGGAAGTACTGGAAGAAACTGACTTCTATTTAAACCTCATGGGTTGAACTCATGCTCTTACTTCTCTCCTTCCTGAAATCCCACCAAATGATCAAAAAGGAATAAACTCACAAAAGAAGGAGAGAGGAGACAAAAGCATGTGGGAGCTGCCAGTGTAATTTGGGAAGCTTGGGAACAGAAGGTTAAGTGATTACTGATTTGCAGAGCAGACAGTGCAAACCTAAGGTGACAGGAGTGAAGCCCAGAAGCAGCTGCTTCATCTCCGCTGCCACCTCACCTCCCATCTGTAAGGATCCTCTTGAAGTGGCCAGTGGCAGCGGAAGCAGTAACCTGAAAGTTTTTAGAAGCAGCAGTTAGAACGCAGATCCCCTTCCTTAACCTCCCTCCGCCAAGAAAATGTTTCTTCCTTCATTCCAACAGAAGACATCCAGAATGTGGGGACACCAAACACAGCCGAGAGTACGTTATTGTACCCAAGTCGTAGGGAGCCTTAGCATTCTTCCTGTGCTGGACTTTGAGAAAGCTCACAGCCAAAATCTAAGCACGTTATCCTCTGGGTATCTGGCCAGCCAACAGGAAAAATCTATAGATAAGGCCAGTTGGGAAAAACTCAAGGATTATCCCGCAGTGAAATCTACCAGTGGACAGACTCGGCCAGTGCCTGAAGAGTGGTCTCATTGCTGTCTCAGTGATGATCCTTTTTTTTGTTTTTAAAGATTTTATTTATTTATTTATTTGACAGAGAGAGAGAGAGAGAGACAGCCAGCGAGAGAGGAAACACAAGCAGGGGGAGTGGGAGAGGAAGAAGCAGGCTCACAGCGGAGGAGCCTGATGTGGGGCTCGATCCCATAACGCTGGGATCACGCCCTGAGCCGAAGGCAGACGCCCAAAGACTGCGCCACCCAGGCGCCCCTGTCTCAGTGATGATTCTTAAATACGAGCAGATGACCCGTGATCATTTGAGGAAAGTTTATAGCTTGACAGAAACTCAAATCCCAGCCTGGACAAAAGAGACCGTGAAGGGAGAAGAAAAGTTCAGTAACAACCAGCACAAGCCTTTGTTGGGTTGTCAGGTGACAGAAGAAATAGCATTAAGAGAATAAAAAATAGGGAATATTTGGAGGAAAAAAATAGCTTTTGGAAATTAAATATATAATAGCAGAAATGGAGATTGAGAGAACAGGTGAAAGATAAAGCCGAGGAAGTTCTCCAGAAGGAAAAAGGGAAAGGAAGAGATAGACAGTAGGGGAGTAAAGATAAGAAGAAGGATACGGAGGAGACAGAAAAAGACGATAGAAATAAATTCCAAAAATGCCTGTAATCACAGTAAATGCAAATGGGCTAGAGTTTTTTTTTTTTAAGTGTCAAACTGTATTAAATCCATGTGTGTAAACATCTTAGAAAGCAAAAGGGTACCAACAGATGAAAAGTAAAAAGATGCTTCCATATTCTCTTCTGGGTCATAGGGAACAATTACCAGACTTCACCATTGCAGACCATAAAACTTGTTTAAACAAATTCTCAAAACATCGCAGTAAATCACGTACTCCTAGATCATGTACTCCTCAGTCACAGTAGACATCAGTTATAAGAGGTTAACTAGAAAACCACTCTTCATTTGGAAATGAAACATGATGTCTGAAAAATAGACACTTTTCTGAAAGACCACCCCCCCCAAGAGGAAACAATGTAGAACTGAGTCTAGAAAAGCAAGAAACGAAGAAGGGAAGGAGCTGAACCTGCCGCCCTAGTCTTGTCTCAGTTACAAGTGGTGTGGTGTAGCCGATTCAGCTGTGCGGAGAGAAAATTATAGTCCTACAGCTTACATTAACAAACAAGATAGGCTGAAAAATTAATGAGGTAACAATCCATTCTAAGAAGTTAAGGGGAAAAGAGTTGAACAGACTAAACCAAGACAAAATCAAGGGGAGAAGATTAACAGTACCAGAAACTAACAAAATAGAAATCAAAGATAAAATCAGGAAAAGCAACAGCTGTCAATCAAATTGGCAGACCTTTGACAGAATGGACCATGAAAAAGAAAGTCACAAGTGAACAGTTAGGGTTGTAACATTGCACAGCTCTAGGAAACACCGCGTAGCATGTGTTCTCTTTATATACTGCCTCCCAAAACACAAACGCAGGGGGCGCTGAGCATTGCCGGGTCGGGGCTCTCTAACCACTACTGCGGAGGTGGGAAATGGGAGATACGTCAGCACAGAACGATCTGCAATTAAAAAGATGAGAAGGTTAATTGTTTCATGGCAATTAGTCTGAAATGTAAACGTTTTAAGAAAAGTATGAACAAAATAGGCTCAATAAGTAATAGGCAAAGTGAACTTTTTTAAGTTTTTATTTGAATTCGAGTTAGTTAACATACAGTGTTATGGTAGTTGCAGGTTTCCAATATAGTGATTCAGCACCTCCGTAGGACACCTAGTGCTCATCACAACAGGTGCACTCCTTAATCCCCATCACCTGCTTCACCCACCCCCCCCCACCCCTCTGGTACCTCACTGAGTTAAGAGTCTGTTTCTTGATTTGCCTCTCTTTTTTCCTCCCCTCTGCTCATTTGATTTATTAAATTCCACATATAAGTGAAATGATATGGTATTTGTTTTTCTCTGACTGACTTAATTTTGCTTAGATAATACTCTTTAGTTCCATCCACGTCATTGCAAATGGCAGGATATCATTCCTTTTTATCCACTAAAATTGTCGAATTTATAGTTATGAATCATGACTGCCTCTCCAACTTCCCCTCCCCCCCGCAGACCACATATACTAGGCTCAGGCAGATTTCCAGAGTTTCTGAGTTTCTACCAGGTTTATGAGTTCTAGCAGAAATTTAAGAAATGGGTAATTCCAATCTTATACAACTTCTTCCACAGAACAAAAAAAGAGAAAATAGTCCCTAAATCGCATGCATGCATGTGGGGGGCGAGGGGCACAGGAAGAGAGAGACAAAGAAACTTAGGCAGACTCTGTGCTAAGCTCGGAGCCCAGGTGGGGCTCGATCTCATGACCCTGAGAGCACAACCTGAGACAAAACTAAGTTCAACACCCAACCCACTGTGCCACCCAGTGCCCCCGTTTATACAGTCTTCTAAGTCAGTTTCATTCACAACCTTAGAAGCAGAAAACCTTAAATAAGATACTAAC
>NC_048225.1:63775309-63788166 GCF_002007445.2 Ailuropoda melanoleuca
TAACTGTCATTTGTAATAGTAATGAAAAATCCAGTACCTAGGAAAAAGCATGTGTTTGACCTTTGTGGAAAAAATTACAAAATTTAATTGAGAATGCAACAGAATTTATATGGAGAAACAAAGGGCCAAAGATATGTAAGCGCTCTTAAAGAAATTTGGAGGCATGAACCTATAGCTGTGACAACTATAGCAGTTAAAGCAGTGGGATAGAAAAACAGGATAGAGAAATAAAATAAAGCACCAGGGAGGGATAATTGTATATATTTGGAGTGATACAGACTTGGTGTTACAGGTCAGGGAAGGGAAGGATGGGAGTGTTCAGTAGTATGTCGTGACAATTGTGTATCATTATGGGGTGGGAGCGGGGAGAATTGGATCTGCCCCTCGCATCATACCCCAAACTCAGGATGAACTATAAGACTTGTGGAAGGCAAAACTTTTAAAGTATTTGGAAAAAGTAAAAGAGTTTTCTCAAGATTAGAGTAAGGACAGATTTCTTAAGAATAAACACAAATCATAGATGCAGAGATAGATAAATTAGGTTATATTAAAGTGAAGAACTTATATTTATGAGGACTTCATCAAGAAGTGAGAATTTGAGCCCAAGCCAGAAGAGGTTTTCAGTCCATGTAAAATGACAAAAGATTACTATATAAAATGTGAAAATAACTCCTAAACATTGTTAAGAAAGTGGTATACAATTCACTATAAAAAAAGAACAAAGGGTATGGATTAGACATTTTGATGAAGAAGAAACTGTTCGAGGTGTTTATAAACCGAGGGGGACTCAGACTGCTCAAGGGAGGAGGATTTAAGAATTCCTAATACAGGTATCCATGAGCAAGCGTGAAGTGTTCTGTCCTTGAAGAGAAAGCTTGCCTTCTTATTCACGTGATTCAGTACTTTCGTTTACTATACCGATGGGTAGTTTTGCCCACTGAGCAGCACGTGAGGATCTAGAGAACCTTCTGTTTCCTCCACCTCGCAGAAACGTGCTCTGTGGCCTAAGTCCGCTGCAGGCACTGATTTTGGATCTGTTCTTAATGAGAAGGTTTCCCAAGATTTACAAATAGGCAGTTGCCTAATGTATTGTGAAAAGATTTTGGTTTCAGTCTTGATAAGGGTTGTCATTGGGGGTTTTATAAAGAAGGGTAATATATGAGTATTAAATTTCAAAAAACTGTGTTCTGACCTCACTCTGCTGCTAATTGGTTAACATTTCTTCATCTATTAAGTTAAATGAGGATTCTTAAGTCCTTTCTAAGAGCGTTAAAATTTCCGTGATAATATCAGACCTCTCTTGCATTTAACTAGACTCTCCATGTTTCAGATCTGCTTTTTGTATTTTTAATTATTTATTTATTTAAAAAAAATTTTTTTTTAAATTTTTAAGTAGGCTCCACACCCAGCATGGAGCCCGGGGCAGGGCTTGAACTCAAAACCCTGAGATCAAGACCTGAGCTGAGATCAAGTGTTGGACACTTAACTGACTAAGCCCCCTAGGTACCCTCAGATCTGCTTTTTAAAGTGTATCAAAAATTGCTTGAAAGGGTAGATATTATATTGTAAAGTACAGCATCAGGGCTTAAATTTGGAGTCCTGGCGGCTGTTAACTATAGCGTCTTACTTTCTTTGTCATATTAGACTCGGGAAACATGAAGAGCAAGACTACGAAGATGTCACACCGCCAGAGGATCAACCAGCTCAAGTAGCAGAAAAAGAAGCCTCAAAATATAAAACATTCAGAACGCTCTCTGTGCCCCTGAAGTCCGAGGAGACAGGAGAGATCTATCAAGATTACTATCCAGGCATGCCAACTCATGTTTTCTTTTATGGAGACGGAAGGAGGTTTTCGTAGCGCTAAGTTAAGGAGACACGCGGACTACTGGTCTGCTTTTTGAGTACGGGGTTCCGTAGCGGGTCGATTTCCTTAGTCGCCGCGGTTGCTGCGGTCTTCGCGTGCAGAGCTGATCTCTTAAAGGGAACGTAATCTAAGTACTGGTCACGATAGAAACAGCAACGGTGGTATCGCTGCCCCTGCCAAGAGTATCTGACATTTCTGGATCATCTTAGAGTTGACACCACTCTTCCTGCATGTCCTCTTTTTCGGGGTTTGTGTGAGGTGAGGACCTAAAGTTGGGTCCGCATTCTCCAAAGGCCCGGGTGCCTTCTATCTGTGCGGTGACCGCCTTTGTGCTCTTGTCTGCCAGGGCCCTGACTGCTCCTCCACGGGCCCCTGTTGTTCGTCTTCCTTCCCTCCACCTGTCCCAGACTGCACCAGCAACAGCATGTAAAACGATTTGTTTAACCACACTTCCTTGTTTACCCAGCTCTTTCCTGTGTTCACTTTTACGAAGGTTGCTCTTTGGTCTCCGTCCATGGCCCCTTCTCCCCCCAGCAGCCTATTAACAGTGTCCTTAACTCTTCCCACTTCTCTCCTCTGCTCCTGGGTTGGTAAAACTGCAACGCTGTGATCAGTGTGATTGTCAGTGTGCCCTGCTGTCACCCTCATACTGGCAAGCCTTTTTGCAGAAAAATTTGCACTCGGATTGGGTTCGTTCTTCTTCATGAACCGTGGTCTCCGGTGTCAGTGGGGTGCTCAGCACTGCCTGGTGCCCTTTTATGTCTCGGGTTAGCTTTGCCTCTCATTACCGCATCCCTTTACACTGTCACAGTATAGCCATAAGCCTCTCCTTCTTGATTAAAATAATACTAGAAGGAATCAAAGGGAGACCTCTCACTTGCAGCTCCTCGGCCCATCCTGGCCCCATTTCAGTACTTGTCTCACTTCTGGAGCTCCTTTCCTGCCACGTCCTCGGGAACATGGGGTCATCTTCCATTCCAGTAGCTCCTCTCTGTCCGTGTATAAACATGCTGCAGGCTTGCCTGTCTTAAACAAGACGACCCAGGAGCATTGTTGGGCTTGTGCTCCCTTTTCGCATGACAAGATCAGGCCTCTTGATAGAGTTGCCTCGACCTTCCCCTCCACTTACTTCCTTCTCGTTCCCTCCTCAGAAGGGTTCTGACTTCTTCATTCTTAGAAGAGTCTTTCTAATGTCACCAAATACCTCCACATGGCTAATTCCGAGTAAAAAGAATTAATTTGTACATAAAGTAATCTTTCTCTTAGTGGACTAGTCTGCAACATTTATTCTTTTGACCACTTCCTTCCTTTTTTCCCCCTTGACTTTTGAGAAGACCACTGTCTTGGCTTGCTTTCTGCTTTTCTGTCTGCTCTCTTTTGGACCTTAATCCTCTGTCTGCCCTTTAAATGTTGTTGCTTTTCAGGTGTTTTAGGTTCTGCCAATATTTGTGTTCCCTCTGTGGACTAGACCATAGTTTGATGATTTTATGTAACAATACATTTCTTCTTATATTTCTTACTAAGTACATACCCAGAGCGAGTGGGCACTTCCTGCAGTTGCCTTTAGTCTCTGTCTGAATATGGGTATGTTTGACTTTCTGAAGGAGCCTAAGAACTTCTGGCATGCATTGGGCAAGAATGTTTTATCTGACAGATTAAAAAGAGGGAGTTCCTGGGCCTTCTAGCCAAGTGTTTGCAGGCCTGACCAAGCTTCCTTTCCAGCAAAGTGAAAAGTTGAAGTACTCTGACCCTTCTGTTACTTTCCTCAGTAAGGAAGGGGCAGAAATACAAGGCCGGATAGGAATACAAGGGTTGGGCAAGGCAAAGGCTTGTTGGCTTTGTTAAGGATTCGGGGCATTATACTATGAAGATAAAAGCCACAGGAAGTTTTACAGAGAGTTAACATGATCAGATTTCTGCTTTGCAGAGATCACTCTGGCTGCGGACTGAAGAATAGATTGGAAAGGAATAAGAATTGATACAGGGAGCTCAGTTATGAGGCTTTGGATATTCCGAAGGTAGGATTATCAGGGTGATGGGTTGGTGAGAGAGAGGTGGTGTCAAAGGTGATAGCTAGGTTTCTGGTTTTTTGATACAATGAATAGCGGTGCCATTCTCTGAGATAGGAGGCCCTGAAGAAGGATCAAGATTTGTGGGGTTTGGGGATGGGTCATGGTTCAGTTTGGGACATGTTGAATTTGAACTACCTTCGGTCTATTCCAGTGGAGATGTCAAGGAAGCAGTTGACTATATGTGTCTGGGGCTCGGAGAAGCCAGGGCTGAGGGGATGCATTTGGAGTAATTATGTGGGTGGAAATGTAAGGCATGGCAATGGGTGAGATTGCCTAAGGAAGGTGTATGAAGTGAGACAGAGACAGGGCCAAAGAACTGTAGCAGCTCTGGCCTGGATAAAGGAGGGTGGCTGCAGTGCACACACGGGGGTGGTCGGAGTCAGGCTAGAGAGAATGATGAGCAAGAGGATGGGGGTGGGGTATCACAGAAGCCAAAGGAAAAAATGGTATCAAAAATGAAGGAGTAGGTCCTGGTTCAAGATGGTGACGTAGAAGGATCCTGAATTCACCTCTTCCCACAGACACACCAAATCTGCAGCTACATGTGTGACAGTTTCCTCTGGAAGACACCCCAAACTAGCCGATCAACTCCTATACATTGGGTGAATGAAGAAAAAAGCCACACGAACACGGGTAGGAGAGGCCGAGACACAATCTCACCGTAAACCCTACCCGCGGGGCAGCAGCCCACCTTCAGGAGGGACCTCACCATCCTGCGCTGTTCCCTGAGGAGCAAAGAGTTGGAACCCCTTCGTTGGGCACCTCAGCTTTTAAGACCTGTGCCTGAGAGATGAGCCCCCAAAACCGCTAGCTTTGAAAGCCCGGGCTTTGATCCGCAAGACCTACAACGTGACACTGAACTGAGAAACAGTTCTTAAAGGGCTCATGCGGGCTTGCCACCCGAGGGCCCGGTGCACAGGCAGGTGGGCAACTAAAAAGTTCCCAGTTGTTCAGTGAAAGAGGCCTATTTGCTTATCTTAAAGCTTTGCTTTGAGGGTCAGGCTTCTGGTTTAACCCACATCTGAGGGCCTGCTGAAATGCTCTCCAGAAATGGAGGCTGGCAGATGCCATCCTTACCCTCTCCCTCTCCCTCGCTCCAGGTCCCCAGTATCTCCCAGAAAGGAGCATGTACTCTCATCTGGCACCCTGAATTTTGTGGCTGCCCCCCTGGGGATACCACTAGATGGCCTGACTGGTGGCCAGAGGGGCTTACACTCACAGGTCCCATAGTCCTGTAATAAATGGAGAAGGAAGGGCCCAGCCCAGACACAGCAGACTGAAAACACAGCCCCAGCCTTTCTGGGAAAGGGGTCTGTTGGCTTGTCCTAGAGCTTCAGCCTGCAGGACAGGCTTCTTGGGCACACATCTGAGAGCCTACCGATGTGCTGTCTGGGGACAGAGGCCAGTGGGCACCATCTTGGTGCTCTCCTTATGCCTCATTCTGGGTCACTGGAATCTCCTGGGGTGGGAGCTTGTGCACCTGTCTGGCACCCTCGTTTTTGCATCTGCCACCTAGGAGATACCTTTTGACCTCCTGGCTCTGGCGACCATGGGGCTTGCACATGTGAGACCTGCTTGTTAAAAGTGGAGAAACAGTTACAGGCTCCCTGTCCCCGGGGCACAGAGCAGAGATGGCTTACTGAGGGGCACCCACAGTCTGGGAGTGTAATGTGATGTTGTCAGGGGTTAATCACTTACATGCTAGTTGGAAGGTTAAAAGACAAAAGTAGTAAAAAGAACTATTAACACAAATTTTATTAATGGATACACAGGATAAAAAAATGTAAATTGTGAACATCAAAGACAGAATGTGGAATGGAGGAGTAAAAATGTAGAGTTTTAGAATGCATTCAAACTTAAGTTGCTATCAACTTAAATAGGTTGTTATAAATAGAAGTTGTTTTCTTTAAGCACAACACAAAAACCTATAGTAGATGCACAAAAGGTAGATGCAAGAATACACTATAGAAAACCATCAGATCACAAAGGAAGAGGGCAAGAGAGGAAGAAAGGAACAAAGGAATTACAAAACAGCCAGAAATCAATTATCATTAATTATTTTAAATGTAAATGTACTAATTCTCCAAACAGAAGCTATTGAATGGTCAAATGGATTTAAAAAAACAAGCCCCATCTATGTGCTACTTACCAGAGTCTCACTTCAGTTGCACAAACACAGACTGAAAGGAAAGGTGGAAAAGATGCCACGCAAATGGAAACAGAAGCTGTGGTCGTAACATACTGTAATAAGAGATGAAGAAGGGTCGGGATAGAATGCTAAAGGGGCCAATAGAGCAAGAGGATAGAACATTTGTAAATGTGAACTCAACATAGGGGACCTAAATACATATTAACAGGTGTAAAAGAAATCGATAACAAGACAGGAATAGTGGAGGGCTTTAACATTGTACTTAAATTCAATGGGACAGATCATCCAGACCAAAAAAACAAAAACAGAAATAATCCCCTAAAACAATAAGGAAACATTGGTGTTAATATGCGAGACCAGATGGATTTAACAGATGTAGTAGAACGTTTCATCCAAAAGCAGCGGACTACCCATAACTTCTCAAGTGTTCACGGGATGGACGTTCACCAGCGGACTACCCATAACTTCTCAAGTGTTCACGGGATGGACGTTCACCCAGCGGACTACCCATAACTTCTCAAGTGTTCACGGGATGGACGTTCACCAGCGGACTACCCATAACTTCTCAAGTGTTCACGGGATGGACGTTCACCAGCGGACTACCCATAACTTCTCAAGTGTTCACGGGATGGACGTTCACCAGCGGACTACCCATAACTTCTCAAGTGTTCACGGGATGGACGTTCACCAGCGGACTACCCATAACTTCTCAAGTGTTCACGGGATGGACGTTCACCAGCGGACTACCCATAACTTCTCAAGTGTTCACGGGATGGACGTTCACCAGCGGACTACCCATAACTTCTCAAGTGTTCACGGGATGGACGTTCACCAGCGGACTACCCATAACTTCTCAAGTGTTCACGGGATGGACGTTCACCAGCGGACTACCCATAACTTCTCAAGTGTTCACGGGATGGACGTTCACCAGCGGACTACCCATAACTTCTCAAGTGTTCACGGGATGGACGTTCACCAGCGGACTACCCATAACTTCTCAAGTGTTCACGGGATGGACGTTCACCAGCGGACTACCCATAACTTCTCAAGTGTTCACGGGATGGACGTTCACCAGCGGACTACCCATAACTTCTCAAGTGTTCACGGGATGGACGTTCACCAGCGGACTACCCATAACTTCTCAAGTGTTCACGGGATGGACGTTCACCAGCGGACTACCCATAACTTCTCAAGTGTTCACGGGATGGACGTTCACCAGCGGACTACCCATAACTTCTCAAGTGTTCACGGGATGGACGTTCACCAGGATAGCTCGTACAACAGGCCGCAAAGCAAGTCTCAATAAATTTAAGCAGGTTGGAATCATATCAAGCATCTTTTCTGCCATACTGGTAAAGAACAAAACAAAACAAACCTAGAAATAAGTTAGAAAAGAAAACTGAAAAACTCAGAAACGTGGAGATTAAACAACATGCTATTGAATAACCAAGGGCTAGAGCACCTGCGTGGCTCAGTTGGTTAAGCGTCTGCCTTTAGCTCAGGTCATGATCCCAGGGTCCTAGGATTCAAGCCCCACANTTAAGCGTCTGCCTTTAGCTCAGGTCATGATCCCAGGGTCCTAGGATTCAAGCCCCACATCAGGCCTCCCTCTCTCTCTCTGCCACCCCTCCTGCTTGTGCACTCTGTCTCTCTCTCTCAAATAAATAAAATCTTTAAAAAAAAGAAAAAAAAATCAAAGGCGAAATTTAAAAAAACGCCTGAGACAAATGAAAATGGAGATACAGCATACCAGAGCTTACAGGATACAGCAAAGCAGTTAGAAGAGGGAAGTTCATAGCATCGCAGGCCTATTTTGATAAATGAGAAAAATCTCAAACAATTGAGGAAGTAGAGAATGAACAAACAAAGCCAAAGGTTAGTAGGAAAGAAATAACAGAGATCAGAGAAAAAGTGAAATAGAGACTAAAAAGACAATAGAAACGATCAATGCCACTAAGAGATGGTTCTTTGAAAAGGTAAAGTTGACCTTTAACAAGAATCAAATACACACACATACACACAAAAAGACTCGAATAAATGGAGAAATGAAAGAGGAGGTGTTATAGCTGATAACCACAGGATCAAAAAGACACTATGAAAAATTATGCACCAACAGATTGGATAACCCAGCATAAATGCATAAATTCCTAGAAACCTACAACCTACCAAGACTGAATCATGAAGAAATAGAAAATCTGAACAGAACAATTACTATTAAGAATTCAAATCGGTAATCAGAAACCTCCCAACCAACAAGTCCGGGACCAGTTGGCTTCACTGGTGAATTCTACCAAACATTCAAAGAAGAGTTAATGCTAATCTTTCCCAGATTCTTCCCAGAAATAAAAGAACACTTCCAAACTCAGTTTATAAGGTCAATATTACCCTGATATCAAAACCAGACAAAGATGCCACAGGAAAAGAAAATTACAGGTCAGTATCCCTGGAGAACATGCAAAAATTCTCAACAAAATATTAGCAAACCAAATTCAATGCATTAAAAGCATGAACCTCCAAGAGAAAACATAGGTGGAAATGTCCTGGATATCGGTCTTGGCAGAGATCTGTTTTTGGATTTGACACTAAAAGCAAGGGCAACAAAAGCAAATATAAAGAAATGGGATTATATCAAACCAAAAACCTTCTGCACAGTGAAGGAAAACAACAAAATGAAAAGACTATGAAATGGAAGCAGATATTTGCAAATTGTGTATCTAATAAGGGGGTCATATCCAACCCCCTACAGCTCAATAGCCAAAAAAACAAACTCCAATTAAAAATGGGCAGAGGACCTGAATAGACATTTTTCCAAAAACATGCAGACGGCCCACAGGTAATTATCAGGGGAATGTAAATCAAAACCACAAGGAGCTATAACCTCACACCGGTTAGAATGGCTATTATCAAAAGACGAGATAGCTAGCGTTGGGGACAATGTGGAGAAGAAGGAACCCTCACACACTGTTGGTGGGAATGTAAGTTCATGCAGCCACTGCAGAAAACAGTATAGAGTTTCCTCAAGAAATTAAAAATAGAAATACCATATGATCCCGTAATTGCATTTCTTCATGTTTATTTAAAAGAAGTGAAAACTCTCAGAAAGATGTATTACATCCGCCACATTTCATTGCAACGTTATTTACAAGACAGGGAAATAAACTGTCTATTGATGGTAAGAAGCTGCGATATGTATATACAATGGGATATTATGCAGCCATAAGAAAATGAAATCTTGCCATTTGTGACAACATAGATGGACCTTGACAGCATTTTGTCAAGTGAAGTAAGTCATCAAAAGACAAATAGGGTATGATCTCACATAAATGTGGAATCTGGAACGACGACAACCAGACTCAAGGATACAGAGAACAGGTGGGTGGTTGGCAGAGGCAGGGGCTGGGAGTGGGCAGAATGAGGGAAGGCGGTCAAANTTTTGGATTTGACACTAAAAGCAAGGGCAACAAAAGCAAATATAAAGAAATGGGATTATATCAAACCAAAAATCTTCTGCACAGTGAAGGAAAACAACAAAATGAAAAGTCTATGAAATGGAAGCAGATATTTGCAAATTGTGTATCTAATAAGGGGGTCATATCCAACCCCCTACAGCTCAATAGCCAAAAAAACAAACTCCAATTAAAAATGGGCAGAGGACCTGAATAGACATTTTTCCAAAAACATGCAGACGGCCCACAGGTAATTATCAGGGGAATGTAAATCAAAACCACAAGGAGCTATAACCTCACACCGGTTAGAATGGCTATTATCAAAAGACGAGATAGCTAGCGTTGGGGACAATGTGGAGAAGAAGGAACCCTCACACACTGTTGGTGGGAATGTAAGTTCATGCAGCCACTGCAGAAAACAGTATAGAGTTTCCTCAAGAAATTAAAAATAGAAATACCATATGATCCCGTAATTGCATTTCTTCATGTTTATTTAAAAGAAGTGAAAACTCTCAGAAAGATGTATTACATCCGCCACATTTCATTGCAACGTTATTTACAAGACAGGGAAATAAACTGTCTATTGATGGTAAGAAGCTGCGATATGTATATACAATGGGATATTATGCAGCCATAAGAAAATGAAATCTTGCCATTTGTGACAACATAGATGGACCTTGACAGCATTTTGCCAAGTGAAGTAAGTCATCAAAAGACAAATAGGGTATGATCTCACATAAATGTGGAATCTGGAACAACAACAACCAGACTCAAGGATACAGAGAACAGGTGGGTGGTTGTCAGAGGCAGGGGCTGGGAGTGGGCAGAATGAGGGAAGGCGGTCAAGNATTGAAAGACAACATAAGTTCAGCGGGATCAGGAGAAAGATGCAAATAAGCAGAGGGATGATGGATAGTAAGTCATGGGGCCGTGAACTGGAGGTGCCAATGAGGTAAAGAAAAATGCTGACGTTGGGAGTTCCGAGCAGGCTGGAAGGAGAGAGGCTGGTGATGATGGGCTCTCAGGGGTGATCTCAGAGTGGTCGGCTGAAGCAGACTAGAGATGAGAGGGTGTTTCGAGACTGGGGCGAGGGGTGTTGTGTCCGCCACCAGGATAACAGGGGTTCACTACGAGGAGAGTAGGCCCTCCCTGGGCCAGGGTTCCAGAGTCACTGAGTGGCCAAGCAGGGGGCGGAGTCCAGCGAAGCCTGGAAGAGTCTGAGGTCATGGGAAGGCATGAGCTGTGGGGGAGCAGGGTGTGGGGTTTTTTTTGGTTTTTCTGTATGTTTTTTCTTTTTTGAGATGGCAAATTGTAAGGATTGGGAGCAGGGAGGGAAACAAGGCTACTTTCCGATATTGGGGGATTTGGGGTGCTGGTGTGTCAACAACCCCTGCTTGAGAGGGCTGCGTGTTCATGAGGTCTGGGAAGTCACTAGGCTCCAGTTCAGGCAGGGGAGTGTGCGCGAGAGACACTTGGAGTGGACGTTAGGGAGAAAGGAAGGTTTGCACGGTTGTCTCACAGACTGTCCACTGAAGCCCACATTTCGTCGTGCAGTCTCCTGAACAAGACTTCTGTTGTCTTACCTTTCTCTCATCCCTGCCCTGGCCCTGACCTGCTATTAAAAACCTTACCGTCATTCCGCGTTTGATTCCGTGGAGCAGGACGGGCGTGTGGTCTCTGATTATACAAATAGGACATCTTCTGTCTCTTTCTTTCTCTCTCCCTGTGTCTTTCCTCTTAATTAGGATTATTGGCTGAAATAGAACGTACTGGCTATTTTGCTTGTACTTGTTTTGTTTGTAATTATTGTGCCTTATCCCCTTCTTAATTGTAGCTTGGTGCTGTACACCACATAAATCTTCGTTAAATGAGAAAGTGTAAAATTATTTCCTTTTAAAAAACTGCACTTTCAATAATTTCCCCATTCTTCTTCATGCTGAGGATCCACTGATCAGGTAAGTCATAGAAGGAATCTGTGAAAGAGGCTGCATGTTACTTTTCTGCATCTGGATCTGAGCATTTTCTGGCCTCAGTTATCAAATTACAGTTAATAAAAAGCTTTTGTTAATGTTTTTCACATGAGAATTCACATTTTAAAGATTTATTGTAATGCTAAAATTAACATTTATCTTTGTAAGCACTTACTGTGTGCTTTTTTAAAAAAGATTTTATTCATTTGAGAGAGAGAGAGAGAGAGCATGAGCAGGAGGGAGAGGCTGAGCAGGGAGCCCGGTGTGGGGCGCGATCCCAGGACCCGGAGATTATGACCTGAGCCAAAGGCAGATGCTTAACCACCTGAGCCACCTAGGCGCCCCTTACTGCATTTAAATATTAACTAACTTAATCCTTGTAACATTCTATGAGGTTCTCACAGTCCTCATTTCACAGGTGGATAAAGAAAGGCGGATGGGTTCCTTACAAAGTAACTCACAGCACTGAGTGGTAAAGCCTGTAACTGTGCTGGGGATGAAAGCGGTCTGACTCAGAGCCTGTGCGATTAGAAACTGAAATTGTATCGTGATCGACTGTATGGACTGGCAGGTGGAATTGCCGTGGGATTATTTATAGCCCTTGCTGGTTACTCAGTTAATAATGCTTTTATTTTTAGATTACTTCCAACAAATTGGAACTCAGCAGGATCCTTCAAAACCAGTTTCTCCTAAGAAGAAAGAGAAATCAAAGGGAAAAAAGGATCAAACTCACGCTTGTCCAAAAGTTGAGAAAAAAAGGCTTGTGTCCTATGATAGAACAGGTACGTAGTATCACCAACCCAGCTTGTTTAGAAGACACACCATTTTTTTTCAGAGAATTCTGTGGTTTTATGTGTTTGAGTAGGACACTGACTTTAGAAGAAACAGTCTTACTGAATTTTATGTGTTTGCTTAAAGAACTGGGGTTTTTTTAGTCTTTTTGAAAACCTAAAATATCAGTAGATTGAAAAATGGGCAGAGTCTGTACTCTATGTTCTTAATTAGGAACAATCTCTAAAGGTTATGGTTATGGAATTGTGAATAAAGTTGTATGGCTGTTTTATCCTTTTAGTAAAATTTTGTGGTATCATTATATTTAATTCTTTTGTGTCTTTGTCTGACAGAGTTTAAATCCCCAAATAAACATTTCATTTAAACTGATTTTCCTCACTCACGTTTTCCAGTTTGTATTTTCTCTGTCCCTGAGATTCTTATTTGTATTAGTATCCTAAGTTTGACAGGAAAAGGGAAACTTTTCTCTGTTTCACTCATACACTGTGGTCCAAGGCAGATTAGTCATAAAGCTATGGAGACTTAAACTTCTGGGCCCCTCACTTAACTAGGCTTCATTTTTTT
>NC_048225.1:63789384-63805192 GCF_002007445.2 Ailuropoda melanoleuca
GGTGAAACCTGATGGGGGCTTGAACTTTATGGTGGGAGCTTGATAGGCAAAAGAGAAGAAGAATAGTTAGCAGTACAGGGATGAGGGGATGGGGTCCAAACGAAGGGTGGAGAGGACTGGTTTGGATGGGAGGAGAAAAACCTCCCTTACGAAGTCAGAAGGGGCAGGAGGAAATGATGGTGCAGGGGAGGGTTCGTTGGCTTACTTAGCACAGGCACATCGAAGGAATTCCTGTCCGACGCCTTTGTGTGCCCTGGGAAGTAGGCATGAAAATCTGTTGGAAGTAGAGAGATTGGAAGGTGAAGGATCAGGGGTTTGAGGTGCATGTGAACTAGCCATTCCAGAGCCAGAAGGGCGAGTGAGCCAGGCAAACAGTAGGATTTCAGATTAGTGTTCAGGGGCCATTTGTGATTAATTAAAGTGGATTTCAGAAGTTACCAGTCCACTCACGTTTGGGCCTTTGTCTGACAGCTATGCACACATAGGGACGCTGTTCTGCCACGGAGATGAGATCAAAAGAGTGAGAGTTGCAAGAGTGTTGTTGAAAGACAACATAAGTTCAGCGGGATCAGGAGAAAGATGCAAATAAGCAGAGGGATGATGGATAGTAAGTCATGGGGCCGTGAACTGGAGGTGCCAATGAGGTAAAGAAAAATGCTGACGTTGGGAGTTCCGAGCAGGCTGGAAGGAGAGAGGCTGGTGATGATGGGCTCTCAGGGGTGATCTCAGAGTGGTCGGCTGAAGCAGACTAGAGATGAGAGGGTGTTTCGAGACTGGGGCGAGGGGTGTTGTGTCCGCCACCAGGATAACAGGGGTTCACTACGAGGAGAGTAGGCCCTCCCTGGGCCAGGGTTCCAGAGTCACTGAGTGGCCAAGCAGGGGGCGGAGTCCAGCGAAGCCTGGAAGAGTCTGAGGTCATGGGAAGGCATGAGCTGTGGGGGAGCAGGGTGTGGGGTTTTTTTTGGTTTTTCTGTATGTTTTTTCTTTTTTGAGATGGCAAATTGTAAGGATTGGGAGCAGGGAGGGATACAAGGCCACTTTCCGATATTGGGGGATTTGGGGTGCTGGTGTGTCAACAACCCCTGCTTGAGAGGGCTGCGTGTTCATGAGGTCTGGGAAGTCACTAGGCTCCAGTTCAGGCAGGGGAGTGTGCGCGAGAGACACTTGGAGTGGACGTTAGGGAGAAAGGAAGGTTTGCACGGTTGTCTCACAGACTGTCCACTGAAGCCCACATTTCGTCGTGCAGTCTCCTGAACAAGACTTCTGTTGTCTTACCTTTCTCTCATCCCTGCCCTGGCCCTGACCTGCTATTAAAAACCTTACCGTCATTCCGCGTTTGATTCCGTGGAGCAGGACGGGCGTGTGGTCTCTGATTATACAAATAGGACATCTTCTGTCTCTTTCTTTCTCTCTCCCTGTGTCTTTCCTCTTAATTAGGATTATTGGCTGAAATAGAACGTACTGGCTATTTTGCTTGTACTTGTTTTGTTTGTAATTATTGTGCCTTATCCCCTTCTTAATTGTAGCTTGGTGCTGTACACCACATAAATCTTCGTTAAATGAGAAAGTGTAAAATTATTTCCTTTTAAAAAACTGCACTTTCAATAATTTCCCCATTCTTCTTCATGCTGAGGATCCACTGATCAGGTAAGTCATAGAAGGAATCTGTGAAAGAGGCTGCATGTTACTTTTCCGCATCTGGATCTGAGCATTTTCTGGCCTCAGTTATCAAATTACAGTTAATAAAAAGCTTTTGTTAATGTTTTTCACATGAGAATTCACATTTTAAAGATTTATTGTAATGCTAAAATTAACATTTATCTTTGTAAGCACTTACTGTGTGCTTTTTTAAAAAAGATTTTATTCATTTGAGAGAGAGAGAGAGAGAGCATGAGCAGGAGGGAGAGGCTGAGCAGGGAGCCCGGTGTGGGGCGTGATCCCAGGACCCGGAGATTATGACCTGAGCCAAAGGCAGATGCTTAACCACCTGAGCCACCTAGGTGCCCCTTACTGCATTTAAATATTAACTAACTTAATCCTTGTAACATTCTATGAGGTTCTCACAGTCCTCATTTCACAGGTGGATAAAGAAAGGCGGATGGGTTCCTTACAAAGTAACTCACAGCATTGAGTGGTAAAGCCTGTAACTGTGCTGGGGATGAAAGCGGTCTGACTCAGAGCCTGTGCGATTAGAAACTGAAATTGTATCGTGATCGACTGTATGGACTGGCAGGTGGAATTGCCGTGGGATTATTTATAGCCCTTGCTGGTTACTCAGTTAATAATGCTTTTATTTTTAGATTACTTCCAACAAATTGGAACTCAGCAGGATCCTTCAAAACCAGTTTCTCCTAAGAAGAAAGAGAAATCAAAGGGAAAAAAGGATCAAACTCACGCTTGTCCAAAAGTTGAGAAAAAAAGGCTTGTGTCCTATGATAGAACAGGTACGTAGTATCACCAACCCAGCTTGTTTAGAAGACACACCATTTTTTTTCAGAGAATTCTGTGGTTTTATGTGTTTGAGTAGGACACTGACTTTAGAAGAAACAGTCTTACTGAATTTTATGTGTTTGCTTAAAGAACTGGGTTTTTTTTAGTCTTTTTGAAAACCTAAAATATCAGTAGATTGAAAAATGGGCAGAGTCTGTACTCTATGTTCTTAATTAGGAACAATCTCTAAAGGTTATGGTTATGGAATTGTGAATAAAGTTGTATGGCTGTTTTATCCTTTTAGTAAAATTTTGTGGTATCATTATATTTAATTCTTTTGTGTCTTTGTCTGACAGAGTTTAAATCCCCAAATAAACATTTTATTTAAACTGATTTTCCTCACTCACGTTTTCCAGTTTGTATTTTCTCTGTCCCTGAGATTCTTATTTGTATTAGTATCCTAAGTTTGACAGGAAAAGGGAAACTTTTCTCTGTTTCACTCATACACTGTGGTCCAAGGCAGATTAGTCATAAAGCTATGGAGACTTAAACTTCTGGGCCCCTCACTTAACTAGGCTTCATTTTTTTTAAAAAAGAAGATCCCCACTATTACGAATGCCTCGGATGGCACAAAAGCCGCGTGTCTTGTCTGCACCCTTCCCGCCGAGTACAAGCGGCAGCTGTGTGACAGAGCCGGGCTCCTGGACTAGGTCACTCTATGTGGCATTTTTGAGATGTAATAAGACCCCTAATCAGCTGACTTTTTGTTAATCCAAAGGACATTTTCCTGGATGAGCCTGCCCTAATCTGATGAGCCTTCAGAAGAGACCAGAGCAGGAGTAGATGTCGTGCTGCTGCCGTCGAAGGGGCAGACGGCCACGTGGTAGGGAGGGCCTCGTGGCCAAGACCCCGAGGTAGACTTTCGTAGCCGACTGTAGTACCTGGCCACCTGTTAGCCGCTCATGTGGCCACAAAGAAGGGAGTTCTGCCGGCAGCCTGGGGGAGCTTGGAGGCAGTTCTTTGCCTGGCCGTGTCTCCAGATGAGGGCATCGTCCGCCAGCGTGTTCATGTCAGCGCTGTGAGACCCTGAGCAGGGGACCCAGCGAAAATTTGCTAGATACCCGAGCCTTGGAAACTGGGGGATGATAGATGCGTCGTGTCTTACCCCCAGTTTGTGGCAATAGAAAGCAAGTACAGAAGTAAAGTGGTAAACGTGTAGCTCAGGGCGCTCCCCTTTCCGTTCCCTGTCCTCCGTTACAGTGGGGCCAGCCCACGGTCACACTCACATGGGCGACTGTCCTTTCCATGGATCATCTACATTGATATTTGTCCATTTTGGGAGTTTAAAAATTTGTCCACGTGTGTTTTGACACTGGTTCCTTCAAAAGCCAGAGCCTTGTTCCCCTCCCTTTAAATGAAGGCCCAACTTAGTGACTCAGTTCTAACCAATAATATAGTGGACTTGATAGTTTGCAGTTGTACAAAGTAGAGTGTGCTGGAAGCGATGCTGTGTGCCCTCCAGGACTAAGTCACGACAGGCATAGTGATCCCTGCTCCTGCGTGCTCTTTCGGCGCCCTCTGTGGGGGCCGCCCGTGTCCTGTGACACACAATACGCAGCCCTACGGAGAGGTCCACTGGAGAAAGAGCTAGACGTCCGGCCAATGCCATGTGAGGGAGCTAACCGGGAGAGGGGTCTGCCAGCCCCAGGAAAGCCCTCAGCATTTTGATTGCAACCACATGGGAAACTGAACTCCTGACCCATAGAAACTGTGAGATAATAAATATTTGTTTTAAACCTCTTAATTTTAGGACAGTTGCTCACACATCAATAGATAACGAATACATCCATAAGATATGACATTATTGTGTGTATGCAGAAGTGCACGCACCATATTGACCAGAATAAGCTAGATAGAGAATACATGGTACGATTTTACTTATATCAAGTAAACACTAGGTAAAATTGATCTCTAGTCTTGGAAAGCAGGAGAGTGGTGGTGACTTTTGTGGGAACGGGCTAAAGTGGAAGTAGTAACTGGGCAGGGTTTCAAGGCCGACTTCAGGGGTGCTGGTGATGCTTCTCTTCTCGATGGTGTGCTGGTTCCAGGGTACGTTAGTGCCTGAAAATGCATCAGGCTGTATGTCTATGGATGATATGTGTACTTTTCTGTGCATATGTTATACTTTAGCAAAAGCTTTAAAATACACACATATGTGACGTTTTATTGTGTCCCTTTGTAACCTGTCCTTATGAGATCATTCATGTTGATGTGCACTTTTGGAATTTACTCTTTCTCTCTTTCTTTTAAGATGACTTTTTGTCTAGAATGTCTTCTCTTCTCTTTTTGCCCCTCTCAAGCCCTATGTTAAGATCCATTTTTATGAGATGTCTATAAAGCTCTCAGTGAGGTCCCGAGTCTGCCGTGATCCTTCTCCTTGGAGTGAGTGCAGTACTTACTGGCGGTATGGCTCCTTTGACAGTTTTTATGTGTCATCTTTCATTATGAGGACATAGTCACATGGTAGAATAATATCGGCACTTACATTTTAAACTCCAAGGCAGCAGAAGTTCTGTTTTTAAACTATCTTTTTTTTTTTGAGAGAGAGAGAGAGAGAAAGTGTGGGGGACCGGGCAGAGGGAGAGAGAGAATCCCAAGCAGATTCCATGCCCAGCACAGAACCCGACGTGGGCTCGATCTCATGACCCTGAGATCATGACCTGAGCCGAAATCACTAGTCAGATGCTTAACTCCCTGAGCCACCCAGGTGCCTCTTTTAAACTTCTTAAAAGAAAGGTTTTATTTTCATCCTAAAGATACTTGGTTTTACACTTAAATGCCAGCACTCTTGATTAAGCACTGTCTTCACTGTTACTCCTGTTAAAGATTCTGTCTGGTGTCAGTGCTTCTTCAAGGCTGTAAGATTAGAAGGTGAGGGCCCTAGAAGGTCAGCCCAGTGCTCACTAATGAGATTTTATTGTGTCTAGAACAGAAGAGATTGGGTTGTGTTTACATTGACAAAATAAATTTAGTCTTTTTGCTGCTTTCTTTCTCTTTCTCTCTTTTTTTTTTTTTTCATGGTTTTTTTCTGGAAGACTTTCTCTTGAAAGTTGGAATTTCCTGACCTTACTTCGGGTACCTGGATTCCGGACTCACTGTGAAAGTGGAATGCAGGCTAGTGTCCTGGTAGTTCTGATATAAGGAATTGCTGTCTTGGATCATACCATGCACCCAGCACGCTAGGACAGTGCCTCACCCTGCCATGTTAGGTGTAAAATGGATTGTCTGATTTCAGTAAATATCTGTGATTTTCTTTTTTTTTTTCCCTCTAAGATTTTATTTATTTGTCAGAGAGAGAGAGAGCAGAAACGGGGGAGTGGCAGGCAGAGGGAGAAGCAGGCTTCCAGCTGAGCAAGGAGCCTGACTTGGGACTCGATTCCACAACCCTGGGATTATGACCTGAGCCAAAGACAGACGCTTAAATGACTGAGCCACCCAAGCATCCCTATCTACGATTTTCTCAATTAATCTGGCTTTTTAGAAAAATTTCTACCCAGCATTTTGGAGGATATATATTTTCCTTAAACTTACTACTTATTCCAAAAAATCGTTATTTTGAATTTGTCCTAAATCGCTTCCATTCTCCAATGGTTCATTAAATCTGCCAGGTTGCCACCAAGAATGGATGTGTTAATTTACACTTTTGCAGTATTGCATAAGAGCAATACCCTGGCCAACAGTTGATATTTTCTAACTCAATTTTTTGCAAGTCTGATGGGTGAGAATGGCTTTTTTATGATTTTCTGATTACTAATGGGGTTGAATATTTTTTTGGTATGTTTACTGGCCATTTGTCTTTTTCTATAAACTGTTCATCTTTCTATCAAAACATTTATTTCTTATTGGGGAGAACTCTTTAAATATTTGATATGCTAATCCCTCGCTTCTTACATAGGTGATAAACATTTTATTCTAACTTGATAATTATGCTTTAGGTTTATTTATGATGGCTTTCCTGCTGTATAAATTGCTAAGTTTGAAGAAGTCAAATTTATTATTTTTTTTAACGNTTTTCTCTTGAAAGTTGGAATTTCCTGACCTTACTTCGGGTACCTGGATTCCGGACTCACTGTGAAAGTGGAATGCAGGCTAGTGTCCTGGTAGTTCTGATATAAGGAATTGCTGTCTTGGATCATACCATGCACCCAGCACGCTAGGACAGTGCCTCACCCTGCCATGTTAGGTGTAAAATGGATTGTCTGATTTCAGTAAATATCTGTGATTTTCTTTTTTTTTTTCCCTCTAAGATTTTATTTATTTGTCAGAGAGAGAGAGAGCACAAACGGGGGAGTGGCAGGCAGAGGGAGAAGCAGGCTTCCAGCTGAGCAAGGAGCCTGACTTGGGACTCGATCCCACAACCCTGGGATTATGACCTGAGCCAAAGACAGACGCTTAAATGACTGAGCCACCCAAGCATCCCTATCTACGATTTTTTCAATTAATCTGGCTTTTTAGAAAAATTTCTACCCAGCATTTTGGAGGATATATATCTTCCTTAAACTTACTACTTATTCCAAAAAATCGTTATTTTGAATTTGTCCTAAATCGCTTCCATTCTCCAATGGTTCATTAAATCTGCCAGGTTGCCACCAAGAATGGATGTGTTAATTTACACTTTTGCAGTATTGCATAAGAGCAATACCCTGGCCAACAGTTGATATTTTCTAACTCAATTTTTTGCAAGTCTGATGGGTGAGAATGGCTTTTTTATGATTTTCTGATTACTAATGGGGTTGAATATTTTTTTGGTATGTTTACTGGCCATTTGTCTTTTTCTATAAACTGTTCATCTTTCTATCAAAACATTTATTTCTTATTGGGGAGAACTCTTTAAATATTTGATATGCTAATCCCTCGCTTCTTACATAGGTGATAAACATTTTATTCTAACTTGATAATTATGCTTTAGGTTTATTTATGATGGCTTTCCTGCTGTATAAATTGCTAAGTTTGAAGAAGTCAAATTTATTATTTTTTTTAACGTGCTTTGATTCTTTTTCAGGAGCATATATTTTCTCTAATATTTCTGTAATTTCCTTTTCCACGTTTACTTCTGTAATCTATCTATAGTTTACGCTTGCCTATAACTGCATTGTTTTCAAAATGGCTANTCACCCTGCCATGTTAGGTGTAAAATGGATTGTCTGATTTCAGTAAATATCTGTGATTTTCTTTTTTTTTTTCCCTCTAAGATTTTATTTATTTGTCAGAGAGAGAGAGAGCAGAAACGGGGGAGTGGCAGGCAGAGGGAGAAGCAGGCTTCCAGCTGAGCAAGGAGCCTGACTTGGGACTCGATCCCACAACCCTGGGATTATGACCTGAGCCAAAGACAGACGCTTAAATGACTGAGCCACCCAAGCATCCCTATCTACGATTTTTTCAATTAATCTGGCTTTTTAGAAAAATTTCTACCCAGCATTTTGGAGGATATATATTTTCCTTAAACTTACTACTTATTCCAAAAAATCGTTATTTTGAATTTGTCCTAAATCGCTTCCATTCTCCAATGGTTCATTAAATCTGCCAGGTTGCCACCAAGAATGGATGTGTTAATTTACACTTTTGCAGTATTGCATAAGAGCAATACCCTGGCCAACAGTTGATATTTTCTAACTCAATTTTTTGCAAGTCTGATGGGTGAGAATGGCTTTTTTATGATTTTCTGATTACTAATGGGGTTGAATATTTTTTTGGTATGTTTACTGGCCATTTGTCTTTTTCTATAAACTGTTCATCTTTCTATCAAAACATTTATTTCTTATTGGGGAGAACTCTTTAAATATTTGATATGCTAATCCCTTGCTTCTTACATAGGTGATAAACATTTTATTCTAACTTGATAATTATGCTTTAGGTTTATTTATGAAGGCTTTCCTGCTGTATAAATTGCTAAGTTTGAAGAAGTCAAATTTATTATTTTTTTTAACGTGCTTTGATTCTTTTTCAGGAGCATATATTTTCTCTAATATTTCTGTAATTTCCTTTTCCACGTTTACTTCTGTAATCTATCTATAGTTTACGCTTGCCTATAACTGCATTGTTTTCAAAATGGCTAACCACTTTCCCATTATGATTATGAACAGTTAATGATCGCTCAACTGATTTGAAAATACCTTTATACCTTTTTTCACTTACTAGATTGTGTTTTGTAAATGGTCCTATCTCTGGTCTATAATCAGTTTTACAGATCTCTTTTCCTATGCCTTAAGTGCACTACTGTGGTTTCGATAGGTATGCGTTGTTATAGCCTAGTCTGCATGGCTTACCTCTCAGCTGGACGTAAACTCTTTGTGCCTACGCTAGTGTCAGCACCCCCCCTTCTCTCTTCTACACCTAATAATAACTAGCTTTCTTTTCAATTAAGTATTTTAAACTTCTTTCCATGTTTAAGCAACTGATAGGGCCCAGACTAGGGTGAGACAGGTGAGGTGCCTAGGGCACAAGGTTAAAAAAAGAATTTACTCTTAGGGTTGTGTAGGACCGTATCCTGGTCCTGACTTTGTTTTACACAACAGTTCAAGTCCTATTTAGTCCTGAGTTAAGAAGCTGTTTTGATCAGTTGGTGTCTGTGATTCCTAGAGATCCAGAAATCTTGAACAGCTTCATAGCATTGCTGATTTTGCCAACATGGTTTCTGGGTTGCTTCTCTTCCCAAGATTTGTTTTATCAAGAAAAGCAGAAGGGCTAAGAGGACAAGCTGTAGAGCATGGTGAATAAAAACCAAGAAAAAGGAATGTTTCAAGAAGGAGAGAATCATTAGCTGCTAAGAGATCAAGAAAGAAGGTCTGAGGGGTGCCTGGGTGGCTCACTCAGTTGAGTGTCCAACTCTTGATCTCAGCCCAGGTCTTGATCTCAGGGTTGTGAGTTCAAGCCCCACCCTGGGCTCCATGCTGGGTGTGGAGCCTACTTGGGAGGAAGGAATGAGGGAGGAAAGGAGGGAGAGAGAGAAAGGAGGAGGGAGGGAAGGAAGAAGGGAAGGATGGGAAAGAAAGGTAGGAAGGGAAGGAGGGAGGGAAGGAAGGAGGGAAGTAAGGAAGGAGTGTATTGCATGAGAATCTTTAGGAAGACTATTTCCACCTTGCATGGTCATCACTTCTTTCCTGATCCTACTGCTTCCACACCATCTTTGGCTTTTATTAAGAAAAGCCTCCTAACTGGCTCCTGTTCGAGTGTCTTCTCTTGCCAAGTACCTGTGGAATGTGGAATTAGGTCTTTTGTAATAACTTTTTTAAATGGAAAAATATTATTGCTTTTTTCTGGCTTCTGTTAAAATTAAATTTTTAAGCTATATTTTCTCTTCCAATTATATGGTCTTTGTGTAAACTTTAAGTTTCCATTTAAATTTTTTGTTTACGTAGAAATATTTGGAATGTTATACATTATCCTAAGTGATGCCTGTACTCACACTTATATTAGATCTTTTTTTTTTTTTTAATTTTCTAAACCAGAACCAGAGGATGATGATGTGACAAGACATATTATAAGGCTAAGAGAAAAGTTTGGTTGGCAAACAATATTACCGCGGCACTGTTTGGAGTACAAAAGTTCCAAAATTGCAATTCAGAAGATTATTCTAAAGGTATTAGTCTGTTTTATCCAGTTTTATCCTATAAATCTTAATTTATACCTTAATCTTAATTTTATTCACTTCACAGATATCAAAATTAGACATTATTACATTAATATCAAATTATAATCATTGTTTCATACTAAATGCTTATGAAAGTGTTGGGCATCATTTCACTTGTCTTATTTCAAGGAGGGAGAACAGATTAAGATATATCTCTGAAATGTGAATCTACTCTTATGTTCCTATCAGGGTTTTTTTGTGATTTAGAAAGAAATTCTAATGTACTTCTGTGATGTTGTATCCTACTGCCTGGTACCCAATTTTCTATATCATTGTCTTCATATTTCCTTATCCTTTCCTCTTCTCAGAAGTTTTAGCCTGTGCAGGGTCACATGACCAGAGGGTATAAGTGGCAATGAGAAGTAAGGTCTGCCTCCTGTGCCCTTCTTCATTACAGGAGATCGAAAATTGGGCAGGATCATCTGTAACTACTTTTAGACCCAGGATTCTCAAAGGGCGATCCCCCGGCAATCACATCAGCATCACCTTGGAGCGTATTTGCCATACATGTTCTCATCTCCACCGCAGACCTTCTGAATTGGAAACTCGGGGTGGAACCCGGTGATCTGTACTTTATGAAGCTCTCCAGGTGATTCTGATGCACAATTGAGAGCCATTGTTCTGGACCAGGACCAGCTTATTTTTTCTGAGAAGTGCCAGATAATAAAGATTTTAGGCTTTGCAGGCTCTCTGATCTCTGTTGTAATCACTCAGCTCTGTCACTGCAGTGCAGAAGCAACACCAGACAGTATGTAAGCAAATGGGTGTGGCTGTGTTCCAGTGAAACTTTATTTACAGAAATAGGCACCTAGTCCTGGCCAGAGTTTGCTGATCCCTGCTCTGGACTGTTACCAGGAGGATAACTGGTCTTTGCGTCATTGTCAGAAGCAGCATTCCTGTAAAGCAAAGCACCATGGATAATGGAAGCAGAGTCGCCCAGCTTTGAATCTCTATTTATATGCTCACTGTGTGTTTTGGGGCAAGTTTCTGACCTCTCTGAGCTTCAGCTTCTTTGAGCTTGAAATGGAAATAACAGTACTTAACCTTAGTGAGCTGTGAAACTTAAATGAGGCATGCAGGTGGCCTGGTGTCCGGCACGTAGTGGGGATGGTGGTTGAGAAAACACATAGTTGTGCATGAGCCAGCTGTCCTTGGACTCACTGAGAAGGGATGTTTCATTTGTTTGTAAAGAAAGGATTGAGAATATGAAAAAATACTTGCTTTTAATTGAAAAACAATAATTTAATTGGAACATATTATGCTTCTAATAAGTGGATGATTTAATTACATACATGACCCATTTGGATAATTGTGTCCACATTAAGTTTCTAGTATCCTCACTTTCTGGAATGTAATTAGAACAAAAATGCCTCAAGTGGCCACATAACTAACCAAGCCACCTACTATACAAATCATCACCTGGACCTTATTTATTTCATTTTACTTGCAGTTTTTAAACTTGTTTTTTAAGGTTTCCAGGTGCGTATCATATGAGAGGTCAGAACAAGACAATGAAGGGTGCCTGGGTGGTGCAGTTGGTTAAGCATCTGGCGCTTAGTTTTGGCTTACGTCATGATCATCAGGGTCATGAGATCGAGCCCCGCATCAGCTCTGTGCTCAGTGGGGAGTCTGCTTGAGATTCCCTCTCTCCCTCTCCTTCTGCTGCTCCCTCTACTCTCTCTTTCTCTCTCAAATAAATCTTAAAAATAAAACAAGACAGTCACCACCTGGGATGATTAGGGAGAAACAGTAACAGTCTTCAACGAGGACAAAAACTTTTTTAAGAAGTAAAACTGGATCAAAAATTTTAAATTCCAGTGATTGGAAAGTCTCAAAGCTAAAATAAAGAAATTGCACTTAAAATTTTTTCTAAATATGAAGTGGATGATTTCTCAGTAATGCCTGGTGAGTAAGAAAGAGGCATTATAGTATATTGCAAGGTCTCAGAGCATGGATTGTATTCACATCTCAACTTGCCCCTTCCTTCCCAAATTACCTAATTTCTCAAAATACTAGTTTCTGCATCTGTTTAATGAGCTTAAAAAGATCATCATCTCTGCAGGTTATTTAAAAGATTAAATTTAAGAGATTAAATTCTTGTGGATAATGTATATGAAACACTTATTACTTTTTAAATATTTATTATTTACTTCACAAATATTAGTTATTGTTATAATACTAAGCCATCATCATTATCAAAATAAATGATTAACATGCTTCAAAAGCTTCTGGTGTTGGCAAACAAATTTATAATAAAAGTGAGGCATGAATGTTAAAGGTATGTTGCCAGGTTCCTTGTTTGACTAAGAGTGCATTAGGAGGCATATTGATGAATTTTCATGAATGTTGTTTCACCACATTATAAGAACAAAAATTACATATTTTAAATCTTTCATAAGATTGGTCTTGTTGAACTTTGGACACAAGTTTAGCTTTCCTCAGTGATATTACTCTTAATTTTAATCGAAAATTTTTTCAATTTACTGAGTGATCTGTCATTCAGCCATTTTATTACTTCATTTGGTCAAGTTATTTAAAATTTTTTTAACCTCAGGAACCTTTAATGGATGACGGAGAATTTGTATATTGCCTTCCTCGGAAAAATCGTCAGGTTCTCTATAATCCGTATGATCTTCAGGTGGTTTCTGCCCACAGAGCTAGACATTGCAAAGAATTTTGGATTATTACTGCATCATTTATCTCAAAGGTAATATAGAATGTGTGTTTTCAGCTTTTAGAATCATATTGGAAAAATATTATCCAATTTAGACTATCTTTGTGTGTTTCAGAAAAACCTCATCATTTGAGGGATAGTTTATGTTTAAGATCCTCTTTGGGAGAAAATTATTTAACAGCAAGTTTTTGTTTTTCTTTTTTATAGAGATATAGGTTTAAGGATTCAATTTCAATAACTTTTTTTAATCTCAATTAAGTGTAGCTTTTTTTTTTAAAAAAGAAAACTAGACTACAGGGATTTGCTGACATAATAGGAATTATAATAGTAAAAGAAAATGTTTTCTCAGGTTTGTGAGAAACTTCATTGCCAGATGTAGAAAACCCCATTACCCTCTTACATAGCGCTCTGATACTTACCGCAAGTTGTAATTACAGAGTTACTTTTTTTGATCATTTTCTTCGTGTCTGTCTGCTTCCCCCTACTCTGCCAGCCAACCACACTGTAAGCGCGCGTGGGCAGGGCCACATCGGACGAAGCAGATCTGTAGGTGTAGACGTGGAGATATCCCTGATGTGTACTATCAACCGAAAATGGGAGGAACAACTTCTGTATAAACAAAAATATGCACATAAGTACATATGTGCTGGTATAGTCATACTTTTATTTCCAGAAGAAATTTAAGAAAAGGTTAACATTCAGATGGGGAAGAGGGACTCTGGGGAAGGGAATTCCTTGATGAAAGGCCTGTGGTTCTTGGATGTCAAAGTAGGGTATCTTTGTAATGGGATTATTAGTCCCTTTGAAACTACTATATCCCTGTAGTCAAAATTGAGCTCATAAGTATTACTTTTATAGAAAATGTGCAAATCATGAGACTGAAGAAATGAACAAATATTTGTGAAAAGTATCTAAGGATGAGAAAGAAGTTTCTCTGATTCTTTCTCTATTGGAGCTTGAGAAATAGCATTAGACAAAGGGCAAGGATAGAAGCAGTGTGGAAAGGGAGATCAAGTTTGGGTATAGATGAAGTGGTGGAGGTCATACAGAGGACAAGCTTAATTATAAAAGCAGGTAGTTATGAGGCAAACAGGCTTTCTTAGTTTCTTGAAAATCGTGCATATTTTTTAAAGAAATAAAGTCATGGTTTTGTGCTTATATTTGCAGGTTACTAAACTAGGTGATGTAGAAGAAATAGAACTCATACCTGCTTTGGAATGGCTTTTAGAAAGAACATGTTACTATTTATTACAGCAATTCAGGATATTTTCCAATTTTCGGTGAGATGAAAGAAAATGAAACCAACTATTTGTAGTATGGTCCTGTTGAAATAGCAACTGCCTGGTTCATGTGTGGGTTCTACATAATGCCATCTTTATGGGGACTATTAGAGGAAACGGGGTATTCCGTAAAAGGTTCTTAGACAAGATGGAGGCGTAGGAAGATCCTGAACTCACCACCTCCCACAGACACCACAGACCTACAGCTGTGTGTGGAATAATTTCCTTGGACGAGTTCAGAAAACTAGATGGACAGTACCTCCACAACAGAGGAAAAAGGCAGCATGGAGATAAGTAGGAGAAACAGAGACATGCTCTCACCTGAACCCCACCCCCAGTGCGGCAACCCACAAACAGGAAGGATCTCAAAAATGTGGAAACTACCTGAGAAGTAAGGAATGTTGCCCACATCAGGCACCCCAATTCTTGGGTTCTGCACCAAAGAGATAAGCCACCAACATGGAACACAATGGGAATTATGTCCAGGAAAACCATAGAACCTAGGGAACAGAGAACCTGCTCATAAAGGGTTTATATGCACAGCTTATATGCACATCCTGGGGCCCAGAGCGAAGGCTGCACCTTGAAAAGTGTCTAGGGCACATGTAAAGGAGACCCATTTACTATTCTTAAGGTGAATGCCAGAGAATCAGGTATCTTTTGGGACTCTTTCTGGGAAAGACAGGTGCCATTTTTGCAATCCCATTCCATTTTGCTAATGCCAGTGTTGGCAGTCACTGCTTGGGCAGTCTTCCTGTAACCTGGGCACACCCCAATCCCCCATGCCAGAAGTGCACCACAGCCATCTGGGCAAGCATCCCATCCATCCATCCCTAGCCGTAACTGCACCCCAGCTTGCCTGGTGAGTGCCGTGCCCCTTCAATGCCACAGCTGGGCCTCACCAGCCAGCAGGTGTGCATAGCCCACACTTGGGACTCCCTTTGAGCATCTGGCACCGGTGGCCAAAGGGGATTGTGCTTCTCAGCCTCACAGGTCACCTACACAAGGCCATTTCTTCAAGTTTGGGAAAGATAGATGTTTTGCCTAATCCATAGGAAAAAAACAGAAAATCAGCAAAATGAGAAGACTATCTTCAATGAAAGAATAAGATAAAACCTCAGAAAAAGACCTTAATGAAATGGCAAGAAGTAAATTACCTGATCAGTAGTAGTTCAAAGTAATAGTCATAAAGATGCTTACCAAATTTGGGAGAGGAATGGAACACAGAACTGCAGCAAAGAGAAAATACAAGAAAATACCAAATGGAAGTCACAGAGCTGAAGTAGAATAAATTAACTGAGAAATACATTAAAGGGGTTCAGCAGCAGACCAGATGCATCAGAAGAGTGGGTCAGACAGTGAGCTAGAGGATAGAGCAATGGAACTCACCTGGACAGAGCAGCAATAAGAAGAGAGGTTTTTAAGAAGTAGAGATAACACAAGTGACCTCTGGGACAATTTCAGGTTAACATTCTCATTATAGGAGTCCCAGAAGAAGAAGAGGGGAAAGAGGGGGCAGAAAAACGTATTTGAAGAAATAGTGGCTGAAAATGTCCTTAATCTAGGGAAGGAAACAGACATCCATATCCAGGAAGCCCAGAGATTTCCAAATAAGAAGAACCCAAAGAGATTCACACTGAAATATAGAGTAATTAAAATGTCAGAAGTTAAAAATAGAGAATCTTCAAAGCAGTAAGAGAGAAATAACTTGTTACATACAAGATAAACCCGTAA